>NC_092577.1:7966012-8278512 GCF_037975245.1 Apostichopus japonicus
TGGCCTCGAAATAAAGGCAGACTAAGCTTAAGATTGTTGGAGAGCTCAGGGTACCAACTCACGAGATCTGGGTAGAATTCTCCATTCAGCAACATTGAGTGATATTCGAGGATATGAATCCTAAGATGTGTAAGCCGTAACCAAATAGAGCCACGACACTACTCTTTTTCCAAATGTGTGGGGTGGACATTTGATATTGTTTCCCTCATCCATCGAAATGTGGGGGGACGTGTCCCCCCGTCCCCCCCTGGATTGACGCCCATGGCCTGCTGTACCAATGATTTCCCGCGTACACTGCCGTACGGGTAAAATGTGAATTCCTTTTTGGGGGGATTTAATGGTCATGCATAATAAATGAGAACAATGTGCATTTGAAACAATAACACTAGGGTGAGTGATGAGGGGCTCTAAATACAAAAAATACCAAAAAAGATCCCAGGAAAATTCAGTGATCCACATGAAAAAACAAAGGTATCTCAGGAGAATTTTGAGGATCAAAACCCTTTCTAAATGCCACCATTTTGCATGTAGGCACCATCAGGATTTGAAAATTTTTCAAAAGGGGAGGGGCAACCCCCTCCCCTTTATACCCCTCCCCCAGGACGCGGATCACTGTCACAAATTACCCGGCTCTACAAATGGTCTGGTGACAACCCTGTATATATATATATATATATATATATATATATATATATATATAGATAGATAGATAGATAGATAGATAGATATAGATATAGATATACAAAATATCACGAAGCGCGCGAACAATTTTGGGGATGAAAGTTGCTACGCAAATGCAAATGCCCCCCCCCCCCCAATATTTGAAACAAATCGCCGCCCCTGGGGGGGGGGGCGGGGAGTGGTGTACACCGGTAGCAGTTACCTTCTTCTCAGCTGAATGTAACGTTGCCCCCTCTGCTTCTATTCAAGTGTATAATTTGGAAATTTTCTGATTAATGTTGAAATATCAAAATACTTTCATCTCGTCATTTCAAAGTTTTTAGAAATGATAAAATATTGACTTTTTTCTTAGCTTGTAGGAAAACAATAATCTGAAAAAATGCTTAAGATGTCTAGTTATCTTGCTGTCTTGATGACACTTGTAGTGAGGCAATACTATCACGATAGCTTTCGCTAGTCGATATAGTGCGCGTTTTTCCTTGGAACTTACACTCGCCTCGTATCTTGTTTTTACTGGAAAGTCACGACCATGCATCATATTTGTTTTCATTATTTTCATATTACGTTTTCATTATATATATATTGTGTTGGACCCCTTTTTATATATAAAATATCATTATTATATAATAAAAATATGTTGTGAATAGTCAAGAGGCCGTCTTAATTGTAATTTGGTGAGTTTCAGTGTAATAACTTATACGTATTTTTTATCTTTTCCATAAAACCTATACGACCATAACACCGAAACACGTTCAAGCTGCTGTACATGATTCTATGAACGCATCATTACCAGAGTATTGTCGAGGTGCAAATGATGAATTTACGTTTTGCAGCATATCGTTGAAGTCCTCATTTTTCGATCTAACGAATTTGCCATTCTGTTGTAAATTGCTATTATTTGAATAGGAAGATTGATCATTTAGCTCAAAAAGAGGGGAAATTCTCTCGTGACCAATGGAAACGACTTGAACAAGTCTCATTTTCCACATCTAAACAACCAACGACACAGTCACACTGTTCACACAGTGTGTAAAGCAGCGTTTCAAGAACGGTTGTTACTGTATGGTTGTACTTCCCTGTTTGTTTGGTGTGATTCCCCGAAGCAACAGTACTGGCTTACTAAATGTGAAGATATTGCAATATATATTCTAGATGGTGAACATACTGAAAGAAACATACCTAGTATGTTGCAATTGTCCAAGAAGAAATCCCACGTATGTCTTGTGTTCCTTTCAAGTTTCATATTGTTAGGCTATGTACTGTACCTACAACGTTTGTACAAGGACAGGGACATCATAACGTTGAAGTTATGGCTTAGGTCTTCTCTAGTCATTAAAAAAGTGCAGCCTAACTTATGCCTAGTAGTCCAATGGTTTTAGTTACAATATTCAATACTAGCGCAATGCCAGCATAAAGCGTGACCTAGGCTCAGCACAATGTAGGAATAGCTGAAATATGGTGATGCTAGCCTGTTACAGTGTTAGTTGCTTACAAGTTGAAGCCTGATCCAACTGTCCAAAAGGTTTTAGTCAAATTTAGTCATAAAACCTACCCTTCATTAGTCATAAAACCTACCCTTTCAAGTACTCTGGAGTTGTTTCCTCTCCGGGATATTGTGGATTTAAGCGTTAACTTGCCAGTGAGTAACGGTCAAATGAAATGCAAGGTTTTCCAGAGGTTTAAAATTCAATATTACATATATATAAGCATTATTGTAGTTTGTGTCACCCAAAATACTCAGTAGGGGCTATAGCGCCCCTCTCAAAATACTGCAGTGCTGTACACCACCCTTACTGGTCCAAGACAGCCCATTATTGGAACATATCCATAATTTCCAGGGTTTTTGCTGATAATGCTCATTTCCTATTGATGTATCTTCAGCTTCAATATCACTTTTACATACTTTTACATAATTTACAGTACTTACTAAAAGTGTAGGAGTCTTTTACAGCTAACATGTGAAGTTGATTGCCTAGAGACTGCTGTAGTGTCACGTTGCTATCTGAATGCAAAAGTTCCTAAGGACTTTCATAATAGCTTCAGAAACCAAACACTGTAATACTGTATAATCACTAAATTAAAAAGATCAAAGATTGGATGAAAGTGGAACTGCTACCATTGGTTTTTCTTTGTTGTGAGTATCCTTTTGTTTCTGAAGTTGTCTGAAATTTCTGAACAACTAATTTGATTTCATGTTAGTGTTTCACTTTTGATTTAGAAGTCACTGAGGCTCGAACGGCTCCATGATGTAATAATTCTACCGTAGGAAGAAACCCTCTAGTGAATATGAAGATGCAGACCGTACTGGATAGAGGAGAGCAGGACCTACTGTATGAACCTATCAAGGTTTTTTGGTATCCTACACTTCTTGATGCAAAGAGGTACAGTACATAGGAATGGTAAGAATGAAGTAAATCTGGTTTGTTGTGACTTGATTCACCAAACTGCTGGCTAGCAAGCATGGTTAAGGAAGTTAAATTCCCCTGCCACTCTTTATCAATATCATGTCATGATAACATTTCTTCCTTGCATATTTGAGAGCTAAATACTGTTTAAAGTAAACACATTTAGAGGGCATTCAAAGATATACAAGCACTGGCATCCATTAGGGTGGTGAGCACTTGGCAACCCCCCCCCCTCAATTGGCTAGACTAGGGCTTCAAAATCAGAGAACATTAAATATCAGAAAAGTGAAAATGCCTCAGCTGAAGTCCCCAGGGACTTATACTTTATAGAATTATATTTTTCTGTCTAACATGCATTTAAACTTAGTAGAAGAGGACAAGAAGTCTCAGAGTTGTTACAGGGCTCTTCTGAAGCACCTGGCTAGGGCTCAGATATATTCCACAGAGTAAAATCAGATTAAGTATTTCTATTCCTGACATGTCCTCATGTGCTTTAAGTTTCTAGCAGTTTCCAAAAACTATGTGAAAATACTGAAGATTTGGAGAGCTTTGCAGTACCCTTTTAAGTCCAGCCACTATAAACAGAGAACACAATTGGAAATACTTCCTACTAATCTGAGTATATACAGCTTCCAATACAGAATTGTCACTTGCTGAGCCAGTCACTGCAGTTGGTTTTAATAAAATCTTATTGGTCTCAAAATTGATCTAACTTTACCGACTTGAGTACGGTGGCTTAATAGGGACATAGGGGAAAACTAAGTGTCCCCAAATTTTACAATTTTGACTTTTTTTTATCTCATTTAACTATTTCAACTCAAAATTTTGAGGTTGCAAGTGTCTTCATCTGCCAAATTTGTGGAAAGAACTGACCATATTGGATAGCTATTGATCAGCTGAACAGGGTAAGTCTCTATAAACCTTGATCTAAAATCTAGAAAAAGACCCCCGGAGAGTGGTGTAATTAGGTAAATGTACAGTAGACAATGCAGGGGCCTGGTGCCATTAAATGAAGAAAAATGATGTAAAAAAACCCATCCACCGAAGCTGACACACTAAATTAGATACAATTATCTCCTGATGAGTGGAAATTCAAAAGATATTCTGTCCTCAATAGGAAAAAAGGTCAATATATCCTATCATTAGGACTTACTATTCATTCACATCATTTTCTTTTCTCTCCATTAGGTTAACTTGAGTTATCCTGTAGCGAGCTATTAGGGGATCATCTATTCCATCTCTAGTTACCAAATTTTTATTGGAAGCTTTCACATTGTGCTGACAAGGACAATGAATGGTTCATCATCTGATATTTCCTCCATGTGATGGTAATCATATTAATGGTTAGTGCAGAACAGTGATAGTAATGTTTTAACAACCTCTGGTAGATTTTATGGATAGCATAGCAGATCAGTACTCTTGTTTCTCCATTCACTCTCACTAAAAGAATTTTATATAAAGTTTTAACTCATCCATTCAAAATACAACTGACAGAAATTATTCCCTAGTCAGGACATTAAAATGATCGGATTCTTGCTGGATTAATGCAGTACTTGGTATGTTTGTAATGAGCTTGCCATGACACAATAGCTGCCTAAACACAGGCTGGTACATTTTACCATTTGAAAAACTGAAATAAAAATTGCCTCCTGAGACTCAAATGAATAAAGTCTTCTAAGAACTCCTGACACTCCCAGAATGGTCAGACTGGAAGATAACTTGTTGGTTTCTATGAAAGTAGTTTGGGTTACCTACAAATATGTCTTCTGTTAAGTTATTTATTTCAGATTAAAACCAAAAACTTGAAATACCATTTTAGATATTCTATAATGATGTAGAAACATTAAAGGAGTCAACTCAGTCTGTATTGCTGAGCTATGTGTTAGAGGTATTCGTAATGAACACTCCATCAAACAAACAACAAAACCTTGATTACTTTAGGTATGTCATACATAGGTCACGCAACTATGGATATAATCTGAACTTTAATGTACTTTGTTTGTTATGATGTTTATTAACTGTAGTACGGTTGAGTTGACTGTTTTAAGCATTTGCTTAAATGTTAGAAAAATATGATTCAAAACGTAATTGGACAGTATAATGCAAATCACCTCCACCTTTGATATTCATCTCAAAGATGTCTATCATATATCAGCTGAAGATGATGGCTGGGTTTGCTTCTCCCTTAATTCTTTGATATTTTTCTCCAAACTCCTGATAAACTGTCGCACACCAGTTCTAAGATCCACAATCACATCCTGTGAGGCTAAAGAAGCATTATTCAAGTAAGGTGTACACAAAACCAGTGACATTGAGAGCCAGCCACAGTTCCATGAAAAATGTTCTTACCAGATCCACTTTGTTTAAGTCATTGTTTATCCAAAGTTAAAGTGTATCATTCTTTTTCACTTGGCACTTGTAGCCACTTGTGACAACTGTAGCCACCACCCAACCCCCACCCTCTCACACCAGGACTGCACAGAACAAAATGTTATGAAATAACAGTATATATCAAATTGCAGATAGAAAATTATGTACTTTTACTCAATCAATTATAGTACAATGTCATCAATTCAGAAATCCTACAAATTTATCAACCTATAGACAGTATAATGAGCCATTGGTTCCTAAATTATGTGACCAGAATCCTTCATCATGTTTTTTTCAGGCTCCATTTTTGGTTCCTTGCTTTAGCAAAAGGAACCTATGTAGTCAGGTTTGTGTGTGTGTGTGTGTGTGTCTGTGTGTGCATCTGTGACACTTTCTTGGGTACGCTCTATCTCAATAAGGGAAAGTTGGATTGAGGCCAAACTTGGACTATAGATCCGCCATATGGAGAAGGTGTGCCCTATTGTTTTTAGTGCCCACAAAGGTCAGTTATGGTCCAAAAACCGAACATATTAAAACTGCAATAACTCCCAGTGCCAATGTGCGACAAGGTTGATATTTTGGGAAAAGTTGTGAACTGGTTAGGGGAACATTTTCAAACTTAACGGTCATGTGATCCGAGGTCACCAAAGGTCAATTAATGATAAAAAACTAGTATTTTTGCGATAACTTGAGAACGAAATGTCCGTTAGGGTTGGGAGTTGCTTCAATGTTATCCAATTGTCGACCCGCATCTGGGTGACCCTTGACCTCAATTTGACCTCTGGTGACCTTTACGTGGTTTGGGGGATTTTTACAGTTTTGATGCTATTTTCAGATGTCAATGGTACCTTCTGATCATAAATGTCAATGGGTTGACCCCGTGTGACCTTTATGTGTGAAGTTATATGGGGTCAAAGTTTTTCGGTCGGAGTTAGAATGGTTGTACAGACTTGTCGTTTTGTTTTTTGGAATCAGGAGATTAAACTGCATCAGAAACCAAGGTCAAAAGGTCAAAGGTCACATTAGAAAAAATGTGCTTATTTTGGGAGGAAACAAGCAAAAAAGGAAATGTTTGGTTTTGATGCTAGATTTGGATATCAAAGGTACCTTCCGATCAAAAATGTCAATTGGTTGACACCCGTGTGACCTTCGTGTGCGAAGTTATACGAGGTCAAAGTTAATTTTCAGACATTTAATGCAACAACTCCCAGTTCCAAGGTGTGACATGGTTGATATTTTTGGACAAGTTGCAAATGGTATAGGTAAATATTTTCAAACTTAACGGTCATGTGATCCGAGGTCACCAAAGGTCAATTAATGTTAAAAAACTAGTATTTTGGGGGCAGAAAATGGGCAAAGAAAAAATGTTTGAATTTGTATAGTTTGATGCTCTAACTTAGGTCTCATCAATCAAAAATGTCAATAAGTTGACCCAAGGTGACCTTTGTATGTTAAGTTATATGAGGTCAAAGTTAATTTTCAGACATTTAATGCAATAACTCCCAGTTCCAAGTTGTGACAAGGTTGATATTTTTGGAGTAGTTGCAAATGGTATAGGGGAATATTTTCAAACTTAACGGTCATGTGATACAAGGTCACCAAAGGTCAATTAATGATAAAAAACTAGTATTTTTGCGATAACTTGAGAACAAATTGTCTGTTAGGGTTGGGAGTTGCTTCAATGTAATCCAATTGTCGACCCGCATCTGGGTGACCCTTGACCTCAATTTGACCTCTGGTGACCTTTTCGTGTTTTGTGGAATTTTACAGTTTCGATGCTATTTTCAGATGTTAAAGGTACCTTTTGATCATAAATGTCAATCGGTTGACCCCCATGTGACATTCGTGTGCGAAGTTATAATAGGTCAAAGTTAATTTTCAGACATTTAATGCAATAACTCCCAGTTCCAAGGTGTGACAAGGTTAATTTTTTTGGACAAGTTGCAAATGGTATAGGGGAATATTTTCAAACTTAACGGTCATGTTGTCCAACGTCACCAAAGGTCAGCTAATGTTAAAAAAGTAGTATTTTGGGGGGAGAAAATGGGCAAAGAAAATATGTTTGAATTTTTACAGTCATGCTCTATTTAGGTCTCACCGATCAAAAATGTCAATTGGTTGACCTCCGATTGACCTTTGTGTGTGAAGTTATGTATACAAGTTCAAAGTTAATTTTTTGAAATTTAATGCAATTAAATCTTAATGCCAAGGTGTGACATGGTTGATATTTTGGGGCAAGTTGTGAACGAAGTGGTGGAAAATTTTAAAACTTAAAGGTCATGTCATCTGAGGTCACCAATGTTATCATATCTGTTCACACGCTTGTAGGTCTCTTATATTTCTTACATTTTGGACGCCATATTTAGATCTCAAAAGTGCCTTTTGATCCAAAATCCGATCACATTTTGTGATCACAAAAGTGTTGGCTATAGTGTTGGTTACTTTATGGGAACATGTAGGACCACAATTACTTGGACTATTTGAGCCCAATCTTGCTTGATAATATTATGTGTATTGTCATATACCCCAAGCAAGGAACCACAGTGCCCTTGGGCTCTTGTTTCAGGTTGTCTTTGTTTTAGCTCTTGTTTCTCAATTGAATATAAACCAGACTGGATTGCTAGTGGTATTTTGCCTAAAGTTTTTATTGAATATTCAATGCTTGTCTCAATTTCAAATTATGTTTCTTTGTATTTCAATTAGTTTGGTATTAGGTGAGCTGTATATACACTGTGGGAAGCATTATAAGACCTTGAACTCATCTTGTACAGTCTATAGATTTGTATTCTAGTTTCTCCTAGTTGTATCAGTTTATTTACATTGTTATTATAATTATAACTGAGTATTTTTTTTTTGAAACTACAGTAGCATACCATATGTTTATAATAGCTGTGCTCTGTGTTTGACAATGTTACATGGTAGAATGCTTCTACTTGCAGACCGGGTGATTATAATTTACATTAATAATAACTTTATAACTGATGGCCAAATGCATTTTGTTTTTTTTTCTCATCATCAGGTAAACTGGAATTATTCAGTCCTGAGATCAGCCTTCTTAGGGATTTACCATATCCGGATTACAGCTTTTGGAAGAAATGTGTACAGTTTACATCAGCAGGGTAATGACTGTATGGTCCACCACCTGATTCTTAACCACACCCACCCATCCCCCTCTTTAATGAGAATACAAGTGTTTAATTGGATATTTTTACTCCATGATGTATCAGATGATCCCTTAAGGGAAATTTCCCCAACGGAAAGTCTATCATCCAGCACCCTCTCCCCCCCCCCCCCCCCACAACCCCCATCAATTCCAATCATTGCAAAACAAGACATAACATGTGAACAATCTAGTTAGAATACTGCTGAAGATTGTGTCTTAAACTCAGGGATTACATCTCTAATCTTTAAAATCTGAACAATTTTAATGGTCATTAGACATCCATTGTTTCATTATGAAACAGTTCATTCCCATTTGAGCATCTAATGCTAATGAAGGCTTTCTGTTGTCACGGCCTCCAGGTTGAGTGGATATTATGTAATTTATGACAAGGTCCACCCATGCCATCACATGAAATATTTGTCATGAATAATGCTAGGTATTGAGTATTGCACTATGACAAGCAACAGTTTATGATTCTATCACAAAAGATCGTACAACACAATATGAAAAGTTCTTGTAGGATTCAGCATGTTATGTCATTTGAAATCCGTAGTGCATTTGTATTCTTTTTATGTTCTTAAAGTTATCGTGTAATGTAGTAATTCTGTTAAAAGGGGGGGGGGGGGGGAGGTGGCATCAGGTTGCTCTCTATTGGCAAAGTTGGAAATGAAGTTACTGGGAGAGTTGTGAAAGCAAAAATAACAACATTTATATAATAGAGCAGCCTCTGCTTCACACTGGTATACCCAATATTTGACAAAAGCAATCCAGACCAGTAACTATGCCTAACTTGGCTATTTGGTGTTCATAGAAAGATGAACAACTTCATTGGCCTGCTGCACCAAATAACGCTAAAAGTACCAAATTAGAAAGTGTGCTGATCAATTTTGTCTAATCCAAAGGATTGCAAACATGTTACCAATGTTAGCCTATTATTTTGTTTTGGATAAATTTTCAATAAAATGACTGAACTTGCAATTATAGAGTTGTTTCAGGGACACAGAATCATCATAGCATTAGCTTGTGTGTCTCTGAGCAATGGAATAACTGTTGAGTAAATATTAAAAAGACACACTCAATAACAAAGGTTTTATTGTTTGCATTAAAGCATATCTAGTTCTGATATTCTAAATATACAATAAGTGACAACTGATTCTTATTGTCTTTGTCTTTATCTCCTTGTTAGGTAAATGTGGATTAATCAGTCTTGAGATGATCTTTGGGGGTCACCTAATGCGGATCTTGCACAGAATGGTTTACAATATATAGCTGATGGTAATGGTAAGTGTATAATTATTGTATAGCAAGACTGGTAACTAGCTGGGCTGTAGTTATAATTAGATTTGAGTCTGGGTAGAAAGTGACTTTGTTACTGCCTAATCCTGGAGGAACAGTAATTGTTTTGAAACTTGCTTGATCAACAAACTCCCTAAGGGCCTAAGGGAAGATAAGGTAGTACTCAGTCTTTACAATGTTGCCACACTCCTCTGTATTACCAGCCTTACTTCCACAAAAATGTAGTAATGTACCTACTTGACATTATATCCTTTTGATATAAACACAAGATTTGCTGAGGCTAAGAAATATATAAATAATTAAATATTAACCATGTATACTGCATCAGGAAGTGAGTCAGTGTTATTTTCTATGAAGCCTACAGTATGTGCTTCCACTTGCTTAATGTGACATATGTAACAATTAAGTCTTTGTTAATAAAATGTAGAAAAAATCACTAACTGGAACCATATCTCTCTTTCCATTCTAACATTTCCTACCTACCCCTCTCAGTGCATCTAAAACTCAAGAAAATTGATATCAAATTTAAATCTGGAGATAATCTAGTCTTTATGCCATTTTCCAATGAGGTATATAATTTCCATTATTACCCATTGTTTAATAGTGTTGACAGATTCTCTTAATGTGTTTTGTCTAAAGATGTACATTATTTGCACTTCAGCTATAGTACTGGCCATTCAAGAGATATTTCCATCAAACTCAAGCACATTTGCTTTCTACATCTATTTTCTGTTGCAGATAGCTCAAAAATTTGGTAGAAAACTTCCAGCAATTGTTAAAAGTTGTTTTATTGGTAAGGGGAAGGGGGAAGGGGGGCTTCAAACTCTTCGGATGTAACATCAGTTACCACTACAACTGTTGTAAATAACTAATTTTATTGATTAGCTCAGATGCTAAACATATTCTTAAAAAAGCAGCTAAGGTGCTTTGAATAATGATATTAGTCCTGTGCTGTTAGCTCTGTCAGTCCAATAAACCCCAAAATAGAAACAGAAATAGAACAATATATATACTGTATGCTGCCGGGCCATTCCACACCAAGTGGTCCCAACATGGAAAAATTAGAAAGGGTTATAAGTTGTCTCTCTTTGTGTTTAATGTAAAGTAAGTAGGTTAGATTTTCATACTGTAAACGGTTAAAGTTTTCTTCTTCTGATTTCTCAATCTTGGATTATAGCAATGAGTATCGATCTCAAACTAAAGGCACATTCACAGTGAATTATCAAACAATAAATGAAAGTAGAAGAAATCCTTAAATGAAAGGAAAGTCCAAGCTTTCTTTTAATGTGGCAGTTAAATGCAGTCTGCTTATTAATCTAATAACACAATTTAACAAATTTCCTTTATTACTGGTAACACAGATTATGTTAAAAATGCCACACTCTGGCTGTGACTTACGTGACAAAAATAGAAGGGAATGTTTTCCTCCAATAATATATAGTGTGTGAGAGCAAAGTGAGCTACAATTGTAAAGGTAGCTATAAAGGTTGATCTGTAAAACCACCACTTTTGATCAATGTAACAAGCTTTAACAAATTTAGGGACTCCGGAAGTGTGTGACTTACGTGACGTCACGTAAGTCAAAAAGGGAAGTGTAACTTATGTGACAAGTTTATTCTCAACACTTTCACACAGTTTTGATGTCTTCTATACTATAACAGGTTTATCATAACACCTTCCTATTTATCAAAGATACCTACTCAGTTCTAAAATGCAGGAACAACATTTATAATGTGAAGTAAAATTGAAAGGTTACATAAGTGAATTGCAAAAAATGGCTCAAACAGCTCAATCTTAGAACAATATTACTTGTTACCTTAGTTTTAGTCTCATGACGTGTTTGCCAAATTTAATCTTCAACTTTTCCAGCTAACTGCACTGAAAGCTCAGTGAAAATGTTACCCTTCTATGCTGTTTCCATATCAATATTCATTATTTTTATTTGTTTATATGTCGATAAACAACAGATTTCTTAACAAGTCCATAGATTCTACAAAATTCAGTCAAAATGTGCAAACCCGGCCGACAGATCATGCGCCAATCAAATCTCTCTGTTTTGTTAACAACAGTTATGCCTAGGTCTACTTTCACTTTCGTGGCTCTCCTGTGGTAGATTCGTTCTTTTGAATAGTATCATTCTGTCGGTCTTACTGATGTAGCTTGCAAAATTGTATCATTTCATTCCATTGCAATGAATAAACAGGTATTTTCAAGAATTTCCTCCGTTAATTGGGTAAAAATAGTGGACGATAAGAGTATAAGTAAAGTAGGTTACATTTGTGTAATGAACGTGCTGATATGGGCCGTTGCAGTGATTTTACAGTAAATCGTTTGCGCCATACGGGCAACAGAAAATAAATTTCTTTTGTTTGATTGCGAAAGTTTTTCTCCATTAAACCCCCCTGGTCAGAGTGCATTTAGAAGTTAAGAAACATTGAATCTGCTTCGGAACTTTGTTTTATGAATTTCATCAGCAAACACATATTGAGACTTTAAGTTCTTTAAATGTGAATTGCAGTCTACCCCTGAACTACACAAGGTGCTTCAGGGGGTGAAATTTGTTTTAATAATGTTTTCGGGCTAGTTGGAGATTTTATCTACCTAAAGAGGACATTTCCGTGTTGTGGTGGTCGCAGGCACCATATTTGTAACCTTTCCTGGGTACAGTACATCATCTTATTTTACAACAACCCAGTCTTCTACCTTAATATGAGAGGTCAGAGCTGGACAACAACATAAGTAACTGACATTAGTGGATCTCCTTCAGTATTTATGTGGTTTTCCACACACACATCTTGCCACCTTCTGCCTTTACCACATGGATTTATATCCATGGATTAATTTTTTTAATCCAAATTCCCAAAAGTGACTAAAATTTTACCAAAAAGCTTAAAATTATAACCAAAAATGTAGAAATGAAAATACATTAGAAGTGTTCTGTATTAACTAGTCTAGAGAAACTTGTTTACTCCTAATTAAGAAACTATTTAGCTACTGTAGCACTTAAACTGAGATATTTTGCAAAACTAGTCTGTAGGACTTTTTATGTACAAGTGAACACTTAGATTCTATTTTTATGTGGAATAGACCCCTCCCCTACCCCCAATCTCAATATAATGAACTTGTAAAGATATCCTTAGCCTGTGTTACTTTGTATCTTTGGAAAATGTGAGAGGAAACTGAGCAGTTTCACACGTGTGACTTACGTGACAATTTTTTGTGACTTATGTGACGTCGCTAATTTGCATACAAATACCGGTATTAAACGAATATCAATTAAATTTTACCTTGAAGTTATTCCTCAATGTGTCTTTTTCAGATGTAATAGGCAACTTAAGAGATTTTTCTCAATACTTCACAGGATTTATTGATTTCTTTCAAAAAGTTGAAATTCTTCATTTCTCTCAGTGACTTAAGTGACACAAGTTGAGGGCGCTATAATTCGCAATGGGAAAGCATTAACGTTTTGCAGTGGTGACAGAATTTATTGTAGGTATTCAAAGTTCAGGAATGATAGGCATATGACTTTACTCTAGACTTGCACTGAACTGGAGATTGAAAACAAGTGTACAGTAAAATGTCTCTCTGATTTGTGACTTACGTGACGTGGAATGGCCCTGTACAGTATACACACTGTACACGTATGTACTGGTTAAACATTCCTTTTAAATAATTAAAAGTCTTTGAATTTAGTGAATTAGCAATTAAAGCATACACTACATTGCAAATATTTAAAAAGACATTGAAATATGCACTATGCAGTGTGCACTATATATGTGTGTACATGTTCAGTACAATGTTATTTTACACCAACCACCATTAAATACACCAAAATCATGTACAGTAAACACTGTACATGTATGTACTGGTTAAACAGTCCTTTTAAATTATTGACAGTCTTTTAATGTATTGAATTAGCAAAAGCATTCACTACATAGCAAATATTTAAAATGACATTGAAATATGCACAGTATTGAATGGAATGACCAGTACATATACATGTACAGTGTGTACTGTACATGATTGTGGACAGTGTGTATTTATTTAGTGCTTGGTGTAAAATAACACTGTACTGAACATATACAGAAACATGCTTGCGAGGGCAAACAGTGGTAACATTGTATCTTTATTCAAGGAGGCCATGTTAAACAACATTAGAAACTATTGAAATGTTATTAATTAAAGGTGTTCTGTCTAAAACTCTGACTCCCTCCAACCCCCCCCCCCAACACCCTCCCCATAGTGCACTATGCAGATTTGTATACAGTATGTGACTTACTTTTACTGCATAGAGACTGCATAAACATGCATTCAAGGTATACTTAATTATTTGGTATGGTTATCTTCTGCTTCAAATTGTCTGTATGCATGTAACCCACCCACTTCCACGGGTCCACATCCTCTACCCAACATATCAGAATATAAAATGAATGTGAACCAGTGCGTACAGTGTGCACTATATATGTATATATATATATGCAAATGAGAAAAGCTTCATCCAATGAAATTGCAGCAGCACTGTGGACTTGGACTGTTGTTATGTCATGTGTGTATGGCATGACAACAGTGTTATATGCAAATGAGGAAAGCTTCATCCAATGAAATTGCAGCATCCATGAAAATGCAGAATGTCACACACGTGACCCAATAATGTCACACACGTGACCAAAAAAATCATGGCAGTAAAACTGATTTAAAGTAATTCCTATGGAATATCAACATCAATGCTGTTCTGTGGTCATTACTAGAGTCAACATTTGCACTGCAAAATTGCATACTATGGAATGGAAATTCAGAATGTCATACACTTGACCCAACAATGTCACATACGTGACCAATTTTTTTTTTTAGCTTATGTAGTATTATGCTCATTTTTAGAAGTGAAATATTTAGGTGAAATGTCTTGTTAGAATGGAAACACATTAAGGTAGTAACATGAGAAATTAGGTTTATCCAGCCCTGTTAGAAACTGAGGAATTTGCCAATGTTTTTTTGTCCAAAAAAGCCAGTTTCATTTCACACACGTAAAAGACCTTTATATAACCTCTCCCAGCACATGAATGTTCTGATTTTGGCTAAGCTATATGGTTTTGTAAAAGAGTCCCCCTAGTGCATACTTCAGGCATGAGACTCTTCCGCGGAAACGCGGATTTCCGAATTTTTTTTTTTTCATTTTCGTTTTTTATTATTTTTATTTATTTTTTATTTAATTTGTTATTTAATTTTTTTTTTTTTTTTTTTTTGCCGAACATGCTGGACTGTGAAGGGAAGGAACACCGAATTTGACCAGTGGTGGAATCAAGTAGCACAAAGCAAGCAAAAAAGCCTTTTTTGGGTTCAAAAAAGCTAATGGATAAATTATACAAGCAGAAATTCCACACTTTTTTGGCGAGTTACGTGATGTGATAGATTCCATCTAGAGTCCACCATTTTGCATCTAAGCCCTCCTTACCTGACAAAAAAATTTCTTAAGGGGAGGGGGACACCCCCTCCCCTTAAACCCCTCCCCCAGGACAGTGATCGATAAATTTCAGATTTTTTTCCCCGGCTCAGTCTCATCCCTGATACTGAAGTACAGTACTACAATCAACCCAACTTCATTTACCTAAAAGTAGTTACTTAGTGGTAAAGTGCAGATCTCCCCATTTTTCGTCACACACGTGACCGAGAATGGCCCTTTAACTAATTTTACTAATTTATTTTGAAACTACATGAGCATACTGTATGTTTATATTAGCTGTGTTATTTCTATCTGTTTGATGATGTTATATGACCGAATTCTGCTACTAGCAGTCTTAGTTATGACAATTTAAATGAATAATAACATTCTAACTGATGACCAAATGCATTTTCTTTTTCTCATCATCAGGTAAACTTGAATTATTCAGTCCTGAGATCAGCCTTTTTAGGGATTTACCAGTTTCATATCCGGAGTACAGCTCTTGGAAGAAATGTGTACAGTTTACATGAGCAGGGTAATGATTGTATGGTCCACCACCTGATTCTTACCCACACACCCAATCCTCTGCCATGCGAATGTAAGTGTTTAGGTGGATATTCTTACTCCATAATGTGTCAGATGATCCCTTAAGGGACATTTCCCCACCAGAAAGTCCTTCATCCAGCACTCCCTACCCCCCAAACCCTCTTCAATTTAAATCACTGCCAAACAAGACATAACATATTAACAATCTTAAGTTTAGATACCTCTAAAGGTTGTGTCTTAGACTGACGGATTCTGTGAGACCTCTTTGGTTCAGTGTTTCTCTAATGGTAGCATCATCTCTACAAAGTGTACCATAACTGCAGGTTTCAAGAGGAGTAAATTCTGATGTGATTTCTATATTATAGCCATGGGCATCTCCAATCTTTGAAATCTGACCAATGTTAATGGTCATTAGACATCCATTGTTTCATTATGAAACAGTTCATTCCCATTTCAGCATCTAATGCTAATGAAGGCTTTCTGTTGTCACTGTCCCCAGGTTGAGTGGATATAATTACGACAAGGTCCACCCATCCCATCATCTTAAATAGTTGTCATGGAGAACGATAGGTATTGATTATCGCACTATGACAAGCAACAGTTTATGACAAGTTCTTGTAGGATTCAGCATGTTATGTCATCTGACATCCTTAATGCATTTTGTATTCTTTTTATGTTCTTAAAGCTTAAAGCTATTGTGCAACTCAGTAATTCAGAAATTTTGTTATACAGTAAGTGTGTAAGGGGGGGGGGGGGGGGTGTCAGGTTGCTGTCTTTTGACAAAGGTTGAAATGAAGTTACTGGGACGGTTGTGGAAGCAAAGACAACAACAGTTATGTATTAAAACAGCCTCAGCTTGACACTGGATTAAAAAAGATTGACAAAGGATTAAAAACATGTTACCAAATTTCACCTTTTTTTTGGTTTATGGGTAAATTTTCAAAAACTGTTAAACTTGAAAATACAACAAAAATACCTTTCAATGAAATGAAATGAATTTGCAGTCTATTGAGTTGTTTCAGTGACACAATGTCATTTTAACATTAGCTTGTTAATCTGTGAGCAAAGAAAAACTGTAGAGTAAATATTAAAAAAGACATAATCTATAACAACGGATTTTATTGTTTACATTAAAACATATCTTGTTCTGATATTCTCAATATAGAATTAGTAAAAACTGATTCTTATTGCTTTTGTCCTTACCTCCTCATTAGGTAAATATGCATTAATCAGTCTTGAGACGATCTATGATGCGGATCTTGCACAGAATGGTTAACAATATGCTGATAGTAATGGTAAGTGCATAATAAGTGTATAGCAAGACTGTTAAGCTGGGTTGTAGTTATAATTTAGATTTGAGTCTGGGTAGAACGTGACTTTGTTACTGCCTAATCCAGGGGAAAAGTAATTGTTTTGAATCTTGCTTGATCAGCAAGTTCCCTAAGGGCCAGAGGGGAAGATAAAGGCCTCAATATAACATACATACACCATATATTAAGCACTGAATGCCATACATTGTATTGCTTACCAATGTGTAAAAGTACATAAAGAGGTGTTTATGTTAATAAGCTGGGTCCTATTTATAAATAGGCAGCAAATAGGCAGAAATATGTATACCAGGCTTTCAAACAATCAATTTAGTTCTTAAGTTCATGTCCCCTTACTATTAAATAGAGTCACTTCAAACAAAACAAGACCCATACCCACACTAAGTTAGAACACTTCTAAAGTCTGGTTTATATTATGAGGAGAACTATCCTTACTGTTATATCTCAGTTACAAACTAAAGAATGAATTGTCACAAGATGTTAAACTTGACCAAACCTATAGTACACAGTACATAGTAAGGCTTCCATTGGCCCAGTAGTTACGTTAGATATACCTTCTAACTTGAGTTATCATCAACTTCAATATCCCAAGACTAAAGTAAGCTATTTGAATAGGGTTAGTTTTCTTGGAGGTAGCCTGTAAGCTCCTCCCAGTAGTAGGAGTACCTACGTGAGATTATTTCCTTTTGATATCAAGCCAAGATTTGCCAAGGCTAAGACATTTATAAAAAAGTTAATATGTGACATACTTCTCCATCATTCTATTTTAATGGAGACATGTATTAAGTGAGTTTGTTACTATATATAATGTAAGAGTGAACAACACCCTGCACAACTACTGTACCTCAGCAAGTAAATCAGTGATGTTGTTGCTATGATCACACTGTCTGAAGCCTATGTGCTTTTATGCTTCCAAAACCCAAGAAAATTGATGTCAAATTTAAATCTGAAGATAATCTAGTCTTTATGCCATTTGCCAATGAGCTATATACTAAGGGATTGCAAGTGGATGTCTTTGGTTGGTTTACTGTAATGTGTGCATTTGTTGTTGTCAGTCAGTATTACAAGACATGCATATAGTTTCTGGACCCTATGCATTTCCTCAGAGTAAAAACCAAAGTAATTCAGAATTCTATTCTTAGCCATTGTTCAATAGTGTTGAAGGATTCTCGTAATGTGTTCTGTCTGGGATGTACATTATTTGCACTTCAGTTATAGTACTGTTCATTTAAAGAGATATTTGCAGCAAAGTCATGCACATATGCTTTCTACATTGATTTCCTGTTGCAATACTATGGAAGATTTGGTAGAAAAATCCCAGCAATCGTCAAAAGTTGTTTTATATTGGGGGGGGGGGGGGTGGGGAGCTTCAAAACTGTCAGGAGGTAACATGGAGTTGATCAGTTAGCACTACAAGTGTTGTAAATAACTAAATGTTTTGATTACCTCAGATGCTAAATATATTCCTTAAGAGCAGCTTTAAAATAAAGGCAGAGGCCCTTTGAATACTGATATTAGTCCTGTGCTGTTAGCTATGTCAGTCCAACAAACCCAAATATAAAAACCGAAATAGGACACGATATATATGCTAGTGTTTACACGGGTCCAAAAATCGGGAACCGGGTACCCGAGGGCCGTTACCCGTCGGGTATCCGGGTACCCGGAAAAAAAATTGTTTACCCTCGTGTATCACGATTTTCAAGAAATTACATATTGGATGCTGTAATAAATGCATTATATTCTCTACTGACAATGTTTTCATGTTCAAATACGTAGGTGTAAGATAAGGTTTAAAACCTCCCTCAATAATTTTTATTTGCTTCTGTTTCTTTCATTAACTTGTTAATAAATAAATTATTTAATTATAATTAGCATTACTAGTTTACTACTAACATCGCACTGCCGCCGCTGCTTATGCTAGCTCGTGCACGTCTATTGGATCAAACCATATAAATATCCAATTTAGCTCTTAAACAGTTTTTAATACTACTACTATCTATTATGCAGGCCCAGGGTTCGCATTAGCCGCGAGATTGCGCGATTCGCGCAATTTGATCGCATTTGGAATAAACGATTAGTAAAAAGCCACTTGCGATTACTATTTTTTAGTTATCCTGTCTATAATCCATAAACATCGCGTAAACTTCCTTGTCAGCCTTTCCTTCTATGAAATAAACGAATGAATAAATAATAATTTCTTCCACATGGTAGCCTAAAACCTCACTAAGTCAATGAGAATTCTAGCTAAGCCTAACCATCTGTTTATTTGATGGAGTTGTGACGCAGTTATTAGACATCCATGGAATATTTTCGATATTGCTGTTACGTTCGACCACATGGTTGCCTAACACCACACTAAGTCAATGGGGGTAGTCTAGCCTAGCCATCTGTTTATTAGCTGAAATTGTGACGCAGTTATAAGATATCTATGGAAAGCTTTTGTTATTGCTGTTATCTCCGAACACATGGTAACCTAACAACACACTAAGTCAATGGGAAATCAGCCTAATCATCGGTCTGCATATTTTTATTAAACAATCACACTTTGCGTATGATTCGGGTAATACATTAGGAACCGGGTAGTATCGCGTCGAGCGGGCCCCTTCGTTATTGCTGTTATCTTCGTCCACATTGTAGCCTAACACCACACTAAGTCAATGGGAAATCTGCCTAACCGTCGGTTTGCCAATTTTTTTTTTTTTTTTAAATCACACTTTGCTTAGGGTTCAGGTAATAAATAAGGAACCGGGTAGTATCGCGTCGGGCGGGTACCCGGATAACCCGTGCAAACACTAATATATGCTGCCCTTAGAATAAAGCTATGTAAAATATTCATACATACTTATTAATAAGACACAAGGAAAGACATTGATGTCTGTTACACAAATGATCACAGACCTGATGAATTTTCTCCTTGATAAATCTGATAAATGGAAAGTTGAGTTATTTTGTATTTTCTCTCTAACCTCCAGGTGATACAGTTATCAACATTTCTTTGGTACATTTCTTCCAAGAAAGTGAAAGAAAAAGTCAAGTAGGAACACATCACTGATGTCATAACTTCCTCTGTGGATGTGAGTCTGGTGAGTCTTTTCATAATAATTTCTGAACAGTCACTTTGTGAAATGATCATGGGTTGTATTGGATACCTTTGGCCATATGTAGGTGAAGACAGCTTGCATTATTAGTTCTATAAATAACATCAAATGCCTTTTTTAGATGCCACTTGTTTTATTGTGTAGAGCTAACAAAATGTTCTTAACACAATTGATACATTGTAGTATGCAGTGGTGGATGGAAGATTCCTCTAAAGTGGAGACAGCTACTGATAGATACCTCAATTAACATTTCATCAGAAAACTTCAACTTCTGTAGAAAATAATGATTGCCCACATGCCAGGCAAGCTAAGTGTTTCTAGTATGTACCTTGGTCTGATCATGAATGTGTTTGAAATTGAGAATCTATGAAGTATCAAGTCTTTGAAGTTTTGCATTGCCACCTGTAATCTTGGTATTGTGTTGACCCATTAATACAATAAATCAGATAAGAGTGAATGAATTAGGGATTCTCCCGGCATCTGCTATCAGTAATTGCTATCTTTAGCTCTTATATTCCATATAACTAGTATTGCCAGTAGTCATATCTTTTAAATAACTTTGAATATGCATGAAGCCATGGGGGTGCATCCACCCAGTTGGGACAATTTTTTCTATTCTGTGGTCTAGCTTCAGAGCACTCATATTGTCAGTATGAGATGTATGAATATCATGTTTCAATCAGATCAAGGTTAGGAACTGTTTGTTCTGACAATTATACTAGTGCTTTGAAAGCATGATGTTGGAGTACAGTTTAGAGAGGTAGTAGCATTAGGAAATTGCCCCAACTGGCTAGGTGCCATGTTCAATGCTATCCTACTTGACATTTTACTCATTTAACTCTTTCCATTGCTTGCAGAAAATTGTTCTAAATTGCACTAATTTAATGTTGTATACATTGGCATAATTTATAGTTGTATTACAAAAATGTAGTTGTAATGATGATCGACCCATCCCTAGAATGAATGTAAGTCAAATTTCATGCTCTCCCCCTCCTCTTCCCCCTCCCATCCCCTCCCCCAACAAACATCAAATCTAGACAAAGGGTACAGCAGGGTTACAACCATGTATTATGTATTATTCGTGGGGACTTTAATCGCCAGAATAAATTCAAGGAGGAGGGGGGGGCAGTGATCTATAGCATGCAGGGAGACTACTTTTACAAGAATTTCTGAAGTACAGTATATAAAGATATAACCTGTATATGCAGTACAACATACAAAATTGATTTATCTTCAACATTACATCAAGAGTTTAGTGCAAAAAGTTGATCTTAGAGCTCATCTTTTTTATATAAAACAATAAGGCATCTATTAGACCTTAAACCTCTAACTCATGAAATGGCCACAAAACTTGCACATCATGAAGAATGGCTACACTCATGTGCTCTTGAAATTACACTAAGCTCTTGTGGGTTACTCCCAATGTTTCTGACTTGCTGTTACATGTTAACCTTAACTCATTATCAGCATGTTGGTTTACCATGCAGGTACATAGACAGTCACAGTTTCTTGGGTACCTAGGTTTTTAACACAGAGAAAAAGAATATTCCTACTTATATCTACTATGCAAATGGTTGAAAGCAGGTTTACATAGAAATGAGTTACATAACATTTAAATATAATGATCATAATGAATCTTTTAAATTTCTCTTTGTCATTAAACCTTGAATATATAATTCATGGTAGAACCAGCTGATGTAGGTAAAGGAAACTGGGAAACTACACTACACCTCTAAAGGATAATTGTGCACTGACCCACAGCCCCCCACCCTCCCCTTTCCAGCCCTGATATATGAAAGTGACCTAAGTATGAATATAAAAATTAATAACAGTTGTCACAAAGTCTAAAAATAAGTAAATCAATTTGAATATTACCATTAATAACCAGACTGCCTTCATGCAATATGGTCACCTGTTAAACCCCAATGAACCAAATGTTATCTAGATCTATAACTGCTAAAATAATTCATACACTTTTCATCATTTCTTGCATGTGACCAATATTGTCAACACTACATTATAGGATGTGCCAGCCTATACACAACTCAGTGATCATGGAAAGCGAATTTAAAAGCCAGTTAGACAAGCATCAATGATGTCATGAGTTTCATTACTAAATTATAACTCCATGGTTATGTTGTTACATTGTAATGGGTTCTGCTGTGTACGTCTAAAACACTTTGTAACTTTAAACTTCACATGCTAAAGTGATGAATGCTGAATTGCATATTTCTGGCACTAAAATCTTGTTGATGTATTACAAAGAACTGTGTTATACCTACGGGGAGTTAACATGTGAGAATAATTGTTTAGTGTAGCTAGCAAGTTAAAGTCATTGGATACCCATGTCTGTAAATTTGCTGCCATTTGAAATGCATAAATAAAGAGATATTGCCGTAAGTCTATCAAGGGATTCTAATTGCTGTCCACAAACTGCCATTGTCGATCTATTTGATGGAAAATCCTGGTCCAGCAGAGTCTTTGGGTGGATAGCTTCATTCTTCTTGCTGTGTTACCAACACTCTTTAGTTCTTGTTATTGTAGTCCAGTAAGAGACTACGACTTTGAGTTCAGTTTCTGTTGGTGTTTTATCTGTGGGAGGGGGAGGGAGGTGAGGAGGGTAGGTGGTACTCTTGATAAGCTATTTTTACCATGTTTACCCTTCTTAAGATGACCTGGCACCATTTTGCAAGTGATGGTACCATCATGGTTTATAGTTAACATCCTTCACACATTTAGTTGGAATCACATGAATATCATGACCCCCCCCCCCCCAATCCTGGCAAAAGCTATCATAATCTCTTGGTAGTCTTGGATCACCTGTCAACTCTCCTCCTTAACCAACCAATGAAAAATGTTGGAATTTGTACTTTACAAAACAGCATAAATTAGTTTGTCTTTAATTATTCTGTCAATTTTAAGTTAAAATATTAAAACTCCTTTTGGATTAACAGTGTTGTGCTATTTTATACCACCAGTAGCATTTTCTTGTATTACTTTAAATAACGCACTCCCCAGAAATTATTCTTTGCTATTTTCTGAACCATTTTGGAATATTGATTGAATATAAACTTGTTTAGAATCATTTTCTTTCCTTTACAGATTGTAGTTACCGTGGAAAGATCAGGAAACAGTTAGTGAGAATAAAGATCATCTTTAGTTGCTGTACAAGTGTGGCTCGCTTCTCACAAGGTCGTACAAGCTCTAACAAGGTCATACTTTGCTAGTACTGTATATTAAACATCAGGAATGTTGAAAAACTGAAATTGTCAGCTGCCAGGACTAACAAATAAAAGGTTTATTTTAATAAATATATTTCTAACAGAGTTGCTTTTTAAAAGTGAGGGTATTGTTTTGTTGCATATAGGGAGGATGGGGTGAGGGAGTGGGGAAATTATAACTTTGAGAAGAAAAGACAGACAAGAATAGGGGGTTGATAAAGACATTGTTTCTTACAAATGCTTCTGTAATATTTTTTGATGACATCATCTGTTATTGTCTGTAATTTGCTAATTTATATCTCATTTAATTGATATATTCTGTTTTGATTTCTTCTTGCAAATTGACAAAGCATGTTTTACATTCATGGAAGGCAAACAGAGCAAGGGGGTTGGGAAAAAGTAAGTTTGATTAACATATAATGGGTTGATTGGCATGTATGTTATATATAATGCATTGATTGGCATATGTGGTATGTAAAATGAATTGATTGGTATACATCATATGTATAATGGATTGATTGGTACTGTATATCTGGTATAAATGCATCTAGGTCAGGTTACCATGCATATGATGTCACATGATTAGTTATGTCAACTGGACTGCTTATATTAAGTAGCTGTGGTCAGTCAACAATGTTGTTGTGCCATGTATTTACTTTCAGATGTTTGCCATACACCGGACCGGCATCACTTTACAAACTTAAGAGATGCCTTGTGCGTTGAATCTTAGCCGTTGATTTCTGTTAACCCTACAGCTATATTGTTATGATCTTATTCTATGTTTTGTGTATACTGTTCTATGTTCTTTTCTGGTCACATTTCACCTTCATGTTTCTGCATAACCTTAGATGGTTATATTTATTATTCCATCAATAATGCTGTTGTACAATGTTGGTCTTCGTAATATATAGAAAGGACGGTGGTTGTGTTATCAACAAGGCTTCATCAAGTGGCAGAGTGACCAATATATTAATGAACTATGAGTGGTGTATAGGGCCAGAGACAGTATACTTCGGTTCTGTCCATGACATAGGCCCAACCATTCATAATCCATGTTCGCCTTGATATACAGAACATTATTGTCAAAGGTAATGTAAAACCTAATTAACTAAAAAAGCAATGAATTTCAAGATGGTTAGTTAAGGCTAATTATGTATTAATACTCCTTTATGTTTATGTATACATTTGATGATTATTCATAAGATGCTGATTATTTTGTTTACTGATTAAACCTGAACTCCTCTTTTTCCTTTGTTGAGCATTCCCAGCCAGTTTTCTGTTGTTCATTTATACTTGTGTAATTATATTTTATTGTATAATATAATATATTGTTATGTTTGTTCTATCTTTCCTGACAGGTTCAGCGCAGAGCCCTTGACACGCAGTAGTGAAGCATACAGGGGTAGCCAGGGCGGATCCAGGGGGAGGTTTTGGGGTTTAACTGTCTGCAATGTTATTATCTATTATTTTTCTACTGCCCACCCCTGCACAGATGCTAGACAACGTTTGGCAAGTGAGCACCACTATTGTATTACACCCCCCCCCCCACTCCCCACAAAGTCGTGAACCCCTCGAAGCACCTCCAGACACACCTACACTCAGTTGGAAAAAATCTATTTAGTTGGAATTTTTGAGTTTCTTCACCCCTAATCATCTGATCCTAGCTACGTCCCTGATTGGTTGTCCACAGATGATTGTGCAATGTTTTTGGTAGGTTTTGAAGTAAATTTAACAAAAAATGTGGATTTTAATATTCTGAACAAATAATCGGCTTAAAACCTTGAACAGTGGAACTGACGGTTATTGAAGAATCACCTACAAAAGCAATGATCCACAGGAGGTGCGATGAGGTCGAACATGATGTGGGACGGGTGACAATCTTCAAAAAGGTTATGGATGAAAAAAACTATTGGGAAATTCTTGGTTCCCAGGCCAAAGTGTAGCCTACATCACGTTGGTCATTCTCATGTTCTGGAAGTGCCAATTCCGGTGATCTGGGGGGGCTATCAAAATCTTGTACGCTCTGCGCTAACTGATATGGTGGCGCTCTACTTAGATAGTAATTCGCGCAACCAAGTTTAGAGAAACCTAAATACGCGCCTGATCAATTTCCCCCCCCCCCCCATTTGGCGAAAACCTGGATCCGCCCTTGGGTAGCCGCCCCTTGAGATTTCCACTTCCTAAATGACAACAGGCATACGATAATGTAAACGCCTGGATAGTATGATCTATATTTCAGTTAGCTTTTTTATTCTTTTTCTTATGACTTGATTAGGCAGTAGTGTGCAACCCCAAGACTCTAGGCACGTATCATAGGAATTTCGTTCAATAGGAACACAAGGTCTATATGTATGTATTTTAGATCATCCTGCAAGCAGGAACTCGCGAAGAAGCCTCATTGGCTTATCAAAGCCGCAAGATGACCGAGGCCTCTCTCTTACATTCATATTTAACGTCCATGATTATAAATTGTCAACAACTCTAGAACTTGACGAAATACATTGTTCTTGGAGTGACTCGAACCGGGGACCTTATGATTGGAAGGTACCGGCGTTTACTACTGAGATAACACTCCATATTATATTAATCGCTCATTATTATATACACACGATCTAAGATCCGATGACCGTGTGTTTATCGTGCTTTCACGAGTTTTGTTAGAATAACAATACACGTAGAGAGCTCATAAGAGTTAACCTGCGAGAACAGTGTATAGTCTAATGTGGAACAGCGGTTCATTAATATATTTGTTTATATAGGCTTATCAGTTTCACTGATAGCCCCTATATCAGTGTCCATATGATTTAATTAAGAATATCGAGGCACAGTCGCTACACGGCCCACCAACTCGGCTCATTTTCCCCCAGTAGGTCCCTGTTTGGTATGTAAAACATAATGATATCACAATCGAACAATTAATTCACACCTAAATTCCCTGTTTGGCTCCATCTTAGCATATAGTAAACGGCTACGATCACAATGCCCTAGCGTGCTTCATATCATCAATAACCTGTTTAAAACAATAAATAAAGCAGAGCTTATAAAGTAACGTAAGCTCCTAGTTTCCCCCTACAAAGTGATTTTACGAATAAAAGTTCTAACTGTAAATTTCTAAACATGAAATCTCAACATTAAGAATGTTTATATGCAACTTACATGGCCTGGGAATTGCCATTCCCGGTAATCTGGGATCCTTTTTTGACAAAACTTTCTTGGTACGTTACGCGCCAACCGATGGTGGCACTCCTCTTAGATAGTGTCATGATGGTCCATTTTGGGATCGCCCACCCACTAAAACCATCTGAAAAAGGCCCGTGGTATTTTCGCACATCAAAAGCACCGCTATGTAACATTTATACGATAAATTATGTGTCTCGATGTTCCTTAACTGCCCCTTAGAGATTCTACTCGGGCTAGGGTCCTGAAGTAACTTTATTTTATAGGGTTTCATGTTTCCAATAAAGTGAATGTTCCCATATACCAAACAGTGTTTGTTAAATATACTTATTATTACCATATGTGTACATGTTGTAAACGTCTGTATCCATAACAACTTATTCTTTGTGTGCATAGTTCTGTTTTGGGTTTAAGTTTCAATTTGAATAATTATGATAAGTTACAACATGATGTTAAATAGTTGTCTTTCTTAATTTTAAGTCGAATCACTTGTCAAATGTAACTGTTGTTGAACTATATTTATGAATGACATATCATTTCCCTAGACCCCTGCAGGGGCTTCGCCCCTGGACCCAGACGACAAAGTCTTTGCGCCAAGGCGATCGCAGATTCTTTCAGTTGTATCCATATTTATTCATTAATACAACCCCTCCCCCGGCCGCGAATATTTTTTTCCCAAACTGAACTGACACTGAAATTATTTCCTTGATTCTGTTGGCTCTCAGCGAGCACGTCAAACAGCGAACAAGCGAACAAGTCAAAAGACACAGACATATCGTCAAATGCCTTTTTTTTGTGACACTCACTGGCTGGCACACACTCGCTCGCCGTCTTCATGTAACTGCATATTCGACTAGGCCTATCATGATTCATTGACTGAATACATTTTGAATTTATGATTATAAAACGTAACGTATCGCAACTGCGAATGCACACATACACCTCGTACATATGTACATCGGCTACATGCAGGGACGTCGCTAGAGGGGGGGGTGTGGGGGGTGTCTCACCCCCCCCCCAATCTTGGTAAAAATTACGATAGTTGGAAAATTTGAGTGCGACAGTCGGAATTTCCGACTGTCGGAATTTCCGACTGTCGCCAGCTTCAATTCGGAATTTCCGACTGTCGCACTCTAATTTTTCTGACTGTCGCACTTTTATTTTCATATGTTCTTGTAATTTGTGAGTGACATAAAATTTTCGATCAAAATTGACGTTTAATCAGTCATATTTACCACGTTTACTCGTCACATTGAGAAATTGTATCTCGCGATCCTTATACTCCACCATACAAAACTTCGTATGATTTTGAATACTCTAAAAATAAATACAACGTTCGCCAGCTTCAATTCGGATAATTTATGTATTAATTTTGCTATTGGGTGGGTCGACCCTGTTCGCTTGCTCCAAGTAAGTTCAGGATATACAGGGACGTAGCCGGGGGGAGCAGGGGAGCGACTGCTCCCCCCTTTCAGTGTCGAAAAATATGTTTAAAAACTGTTGTTATTACACTGCTAATACACGGCGATAACGATATTTGTTTTTAGGCCACTGCACATCTGGCTGTCTTACAAAATATGAAAGTTTATATTGTCCATCAGTTAAGTTCGTCAAATGTATTTCTGATATATTATGTAAAAGAACATGTAAAAGAATTCAAACAGGAAAACAAAATCTGCTGATAATATGATATCATATGATAATGATGAAACTGGCAACAAATTGCACCAGATCGCATCTAAGGACCTTTAATTGTTCAAAAATATCTCAAAGGGGAGGGGGTGTCCCCCTCCCCTTAGACCCCTCCCCCATAACAATCGCAAAAGGTGTTCCCTCTTTCAAACTCCTGGCTACGTCGTTGGGATATATATTGTCTCTATGGTACAAAATTAAAACGCCAATGCTAATCTATGGAAGCTTAAAAGTGCCATCAACATAAGCAAAAACTTTGCCCCATAAGGTACAAATGTATCGAAAAAAGTTCGGAACATAAGTGCAGTCGCGAAAGATGGGGTGTCTGACTGACACTGACCGTATCGTTGACGATTAGTGCGGGGGTGGGGGGGGGGGTACAAGGCAGCATTTGGAATTTTCTGGCTCCAAAACCCATCCAGTTGGAATTTCAGCCACTACACCCCCCCCCCCCCCAATCATCAGTCCTTAGCTACGTCCCTGGTTACATGTATACAAGTACAAATGCACTGTGTTTTATTGTGTTGTATACTATACACAGTACAATAGGCTACAATACATGTGTTGTTTAGAGCAGAGTCAAGCGAGTAAACAAACGATCGAGGACTGCCTATAATGGGCGCAGTAGTTGGGAATAGTTGCTTCACTGTGTTGAGAACACTATATACTTTCGTTCATATATACCTACCAAAAGTTCTGGAAAGTTGCTAATATGAATATCTTGAATTTGTTCGTGTTGATCATACTGATATCGACAGAATATGGAGGGTTTCATGTTGAATACTAAAGTATATGACGTGCTTACTGAGAGCCAATCAGAATCGAGGAAATAATCAGCGTCAGTTCAGTTTGGAAAAAAAATAATATTCGCCCCCGGCCTCCCCTCCTTTTTTGGATTGACGCCCCTGATCAGAGTATTCGTTATTTTAGCTTAAAATCAGCTTAACGAAAGGAACGTTAAGCAGTATATTTTATAGCAATCCGGTGAGACCGTCCTTAATCGTTTAGGGAAAAAAAATAAATAAGATGTGAGTTTTATCCAATGAAAAATGGCACGAAAATTACGCCAGGAATGTTGAAATAAGACAAGATTTTGGGGATGTGCAAAAGAAAGATCAAAGTAGTATATTAATGTAATTAAGAGAAGAGAAACGATTGAGGTGTTTGTAATGATATGTCATATTCCATGACTTGGTCTGAACATGACACAGAGATACACAATGTGTAAATGAGCACCTTAATCTGGCTGTATCCGTCTCGATTTACAGCGAGAATATAGTCTCGTGCTGAAAATGAAGCTTGCATAAGAAGAAATGCCCAGATGAGTGTTACTATCTCTCACATTTCCTGTTCCTGCCGCCCCCCCCCCCCATACCCACATCTCCCATCTCCATTTCTACGCTAATTTCAAATAAATTGAATGACTTGTAAATTTGAGGCCTATAAGTTAGCGCTGAAGAAGTATCGTATATAAATGTTGCTCTCTTCTGAGTCTCTGTGTACCTGCAGTGTTGGAACACACTAAAGTCAGAGCAATACAACATGTAGGCTAATCGTTTTGTTATTTTTACTTGTAACGGCGATAACAATCAAAATATATCACGCTACTCACATCATTTATTTAGCCTTCCGTTACTCGATATTTACATAACAAAAGAACAGTTTACTATATATCACTGATATAGTTATCTGTTGATACTTTGATCCTGCATGCATATTCTATATTAGCATCGTGCATACACATACGCATCAAACGCTCTCAGTGAAGCGCCCTAATTATAACAGGTAACTCTCTATGTAACAGCTTCCTTGTGACAGCATTCAGCCGTTTCGAAAACAGATCAAGATATAACTCAATGACAGCTCCCTGTTTCTCTTCAGTCCGTGACAGATCTTTTCTATGTACAGCGACGTAGCCAGTAATTTGAAAGGGGAGCACAGTTTACGATTTATATGGGGGAGGTGCTAAGGGTAAGGGGTGTACCCCTCCCTTTTGAGATATTTTTGAACATTGAAGGTCCTTAGATGCGATCTGGTGCAATGTTTTGCCAGTTTCATCATTTTCATACGATCTCATATTATCAGCAGATTTTGTTCCCTGTTTGAATTCTTTTACATGTTCTTTTACATATTATATCAGAAAAAAAACATAGCTTTCTTTTTTTACAATTTTTCCAGTAGGACGATTCTTGTTTATTGTCAAATGTCTGCAGTTAATACATTTGACGAACTTAACTGATGGACAATATAAACTTTCATATTTTGTAAGACAGCCAGATGTGCAGTGACCTAAAAACAAATATCGTTATCGCAGTGTATTAGCAGTGTAAAAATTATTTATAGGAAGTGCGTATCACGTACGATTGCTAGCTTTGCTTCATTACTTAGAGCGAATCATAGAAAGGATGAGAACGAACGTTGTCGACGTCGTTGTGCATACGGTTCGTGACACTCCATCGAGTGCGGTTAGGTAGGCAATATGTATTTTATTACGCAGTGGCCAACTGTAGGCTTGTAATAGGCTATAGGCTAAATTTAGCTAATTGCATCTACCAATCTAAGTAAGTAGTTGAATCAGTAGGCCTGAATGTTACTACGATTATAATCGAGTTAACGGAGCTGACGAGTATTATAAGATCAAAAGAGCACTGACAAAATACCATGCTTAAAAACAACTGCTTTTAACATTTGTATCGACACTGAAAGGGAGGGAGCAGTCGCTGTTACTGCTAGGTTCCTCTCTTTGTGACAGTTTCCTAAATATACAAAGGAGCTACGTTAGTGACAGCTCCTTAATTATAATAGGGAGCTGTCTCTGTGACAGATCCTCCTTTTAACCAGGCAGCTCTTTTTGTAACCCTTCTCTATCCAGAGAGCGCTCTTTTGTGATAGCATCCTACTTTAAAGCAGGGAGCGCTGTTTATGACAGTTTTTAATTATAGCAAGGAGCTCTTATTATAGTAGGGAGCTGTCTCGAAGACAAACAAAAGAGCCTGTAAATTAAAAGTGAAATGTTGACGTCAGAATACTGTGGCACGCTGTTATGCTGTTACATAGCGTGGTCTCTGCATTATCTATGTTATAATGCCGTTATATATGTACAAGCGTTTGTATAATATAACAGTTATTTGACTAATATAACTAATAAACTTTGTTTAGCATGTTTATTGATCGGTAACTCACGTGCATTGCCCGTGAAAATAACAATACGTTATGGACATACAACATAACCGTTATATTGAATATTAACGTTCATCATTGGTTGTATATAGAAACTGACAGTTAAGTATATAATACATTGCATGACCTCAACAACGAATAAGTAGTTGTTAATTGCCGGTATTATTTAACTTTTGCGTGAATGCACTATTACACGTTATCATACCTTTTTGTATCAATTAACAAACATCGGGCCACTGTTCAATTTGCATTTTTGATAGCAAAGGTGCTACTGAAATTATGAGTTATATTCTCGTAAGGTGATTTTGGTGCTTAATTTTGCGCAAAATGTATCTAATTAATATTGAAGGTTGTTAGATCTACTTCTTTTGATATGAAAGCATTTGTATACTGGTTGAAAACTGTTGTTGTTTGAGCAAAAATATACGTCGCAGTGTTCACTATTTCTCACATACACAAAGTCGGTATATATAGTTGACTTAGTTTTTACTGTTTATAAAACTGAATGTATAATGATTAGGTGTTACACGTTGAGGAGTGTAGGTATTCATTTCCATCAAATGGGTTGCCCAATGATGAATTAATCGCAATATAAGGAAAAAAATTAGACAAAAGGTAACCTGATAACATTAGGAATCGTTTACAGAAGAGAAGTTATGTCCTAAGAAGAATTAGTTCTAACTTCGTGATTTCAATGTTCTAATTTACTCATTAAAACAAAAAACGGCGCATGTCTTAAGGCTATACACATACACTACATTAGTATGTTCGATGGCAGTACACTACAGTCCCTGTAAGGGTTACTACATTGCTACTACATGAGTAAGGCTCGATGACCATACACTAAACTCCCTGTAAGGGTTTGTTACTACCTTTTTTGTATGGTTCGATGACCATACACTACACTGCAAGGGTTGTTTCTACATTAGTATCGTTCGATGACCATACACTGCACTCCCTGTAAGGTTTGTTACTACATTAGTATGGTTCGATGACCATACACTACACTCTCTGTAAGGGTTGTTACTACATTAGTATGGTTCGATGACCATATACTACACTCCCTGCAAGGGTTGTTACTACATTAGTATGGTTCGATGACCATACACTACACTCCCTGTAAGGGTTGTTACAACATTAGTATAGTTCGATGACCATACACTACACTCCCTGTAAGGTTTGGTACTACATTAGTATGGTTCGATGACCATATACTACACTCCCTGTAAGGGTTGTTACAACATTAGTATCGTTCGATGACCATATACTACACTCCTTGTTGTTACAACATTAGTATAGTTCGATGATCATACACTACACTCCCTGTAAGGGTTGTTACTACATTATTATGGTTCGATGACCATATGCTACACTCCCTGCATGGGTTGTTACTACATTAGTATGGTTCGATGACAACACACTGCACTCCATGTAGGGGTTGTTACTACATAAGTATGGTTCAATGACCATACACTACACTCCCTGTAAGGGTTGTTACTACATTAGTATGGTTCGATGACCATATACTACACTCCCTGTAAGGGTCGTTACTACATTAGTATGGTTCGATGACCATACACTACACTCCCTACATGGGTTGTTTCTACATTAGTATGTTTCGATGACCATACACTACACTCCCTGCATGGGTTGTTACTACATTAGTATGGTTCCATGACAACACACTGCACTCCATGTAGGGGTTGTTACTACATAAGTATGGTTCAATGACCATACACTACACTCCCTGTGGAAGCAGGACACTTCGCCCAACAACCATTTCGCCCAACTGCCATTTCGCCCAACCTTACCATTTCGCCCAACCATCCTGGTCATTTCGCCCAACCAGCCTGGTCATTTCGCCCAACCAGCCTGGTCATTTCGCCCAACCAGCCTGGTCATTTCGCCTAACCAGTCTGGTCATTTCGCCCAACCTTGATTAAATATGATATTTCAAAGGAAACGTTCGGGAATTGTTAACGTTACAGGATACGAACCGAATATTAAGGAAACTTGAGGATTGATCAGTGTGTTAGGGGTTAGGTTTGATAGTAAACGTTCGAATATTAAGGAATATTAAGGAAACTTGAAGTCCTTTACTTTGTATAACTTTAGTAAGGAAACGTTCGGGAATTTTTAACGTTACAGGATACGAACCGAATATTAAGGAATCTTGAGGATGGATCAGTGTTTTAGGTTAGGTTTGATAGCCTATAGTAAACGTTCGGGAATTGTTAACGTTACGGGATACGAACCGAGTATTAAGGAAACTTGAAGTCGTGGTTAAATTGATTACATATGTGATTACATATGTGGTTACATTGATAAAGTGGTTACATTGATTAAATATAGTAATTCAATATTACGGACGGGTTTTATATATATTTTTTTAATTTAATAAGGAAACGTTCGGGAATTGTTAGTCAGTAGGGTGGATCAGTGTTTTAGGGGTTAGGTTTGATAGGTTTTTATGAAGACCGATTCCCCTGTGTTTGTATAATAATATAACTTCCATTGTATGCGCAAACGCCTAAAGTAGTGTAATCATCCCATTATACCCGAAATAACTGCTCAGACTCCGATCGATATCGAGCGGACCTCACTTTTTTATTTACCTATTACGAAGTAACCTAACCCAAAATAAATCAAATTGAACTAGTGGAATAGAAAAAGTAATATTATTCTGACTGAATATTAGTAAAAATAAGGTTGGGCGAAATGACCAACACGGTTGGGCGAAATGACCATGCTAGTTGGGCGAAATGACTATGATGGTTGGGCGAAATGACCATTCTGGTTGGGCGAAATGACCAGGCTGGTTGGGCGAAATGACCAGGCTGGTTGGGCGAAATGGCAGTTGGGCGAAATGGTTGTTGGGCGAAGTGACTAGAAAGCCTCCCTGTAAGGGCTGTTACTACATTAGTATGGTTCGATGACCATATACAAAACTCCCTGTAAGGGTTATTAATACATTAGTATGGTTTGATGACCATACACTTAACTCTCTGAAAGGGTTGTTACTACATTAGTGTGGTTCGATGATCATATACTTCACTCCATGCAAGGGTTGTTACTACATTAGTATGGTGTTATAACCATACACTACACCCCCTGTAAGTACGCCTACTTATATATGTAACGGGTCAAATGCTGACTGGAAAGTGAAGAACTAAATTTAAAGCAAATAATGTTTCGTGCTAAACTTAAAGTTACTTGACTTCTCGACATCAGTTTACAATAACGAGCTTAAAAAGAACAGTTTTAAATTCAGAATGAAACATCACCTTCTCCTCCCCTGTCTAGCACAAGTCAAAGGATCCTAATCGCTTTAACACTAAATTATACAGTTGCGATTTCGATTAGATCCCACTTATCATAAAAGGAGAAATCTACAAATAATAGTTACCTCTTTCACAACCCCCTCAACCTCCAATGCTACTTTGTCTTGGTCGTACTGCCCTATAGAGATTGTGAAGTTTTCATGAACTTTCATTCAGATGCCATATTCAAAGGGGTTTACTCATTTTCTTGATAGTTTTCTACATATCTGTTATTATTATTTGTTCTTAATATATCTCTATGTAATACTGTCATGGTTGAGTCTTAGCTGTTTTTGAGTCATAAAAACACAGACTTCTACAATCAGCAAACCCCCCCCCCCTTCTCCCCACGCTTACTCCCGCACCTTCATTTCTATGAGTGTATTTCTTTCTATCAAATATTACGTAATTGCAGATCAAGGTATTTTAGTCTTTATTTTGTCAGGCTTTACCTTATAGTTTCTTCCTCGTATATAACAATGAGTAAACATTTTGTAAACCAGGGCAACCCCACCCAACCTGCAATACCACTCTGATTATACAACATACATATATGTAGCGAGTATTATGGACCTTCTTGCAGCTACCATAAGTCGATTCTCAAAATGACTTTATTTACGAGTTGTTCGTCCTTGAAATCATCATGTTGTGTAAATAACCTCACATTTAATGAGTCTTTAATTTATTGCTAATTATATAAAAAAAAAAACAGAGATTCATTCGACGCGATGTGAAGAGCAAGCTATTCTTATCATATTTGTTTAATGAAAGGCTGTATGTCTGAAAGTTGTTTTTATATCCTCATGTTAAATTGAGTCTCATTTCAAATCTTACCGATACATCACTAGCAATGTATATGGATATTAACGTATACGATCAGCGTCCATAGCCTACTTGGGTAGAGTGTCCGCATATAAAGCGAGAGGCCCGGGTTCGATTCCAGGTGGAGGCTGGAACTTTTTTCACTGTTCTAAATTTTCCAACTCATTATGTTTTCAATTATATATATTCATTTGCCTTTGTCGTTTACCTCCGTTTCATTAACAAGTATAATATATAAAATATTGTTCAAAATACTCAATACTCGTTTTTTGCAGAATTTATTTTGAGATTAAAAACAAGTTGTCTGGGTTGGACACAATCATTTAACTTATTGTGGCCTTGTTTGATCCCTTGCCACCTTATATTTCGTAAATTTCGTTATGATTGGTGAAATTGGAAACACAACTCATCAGAAACCTGTAAAATAGGTCAACTACTGCATGAATTAGAACACTCAGTGCTTCGAATACGATGTTTTTCTTATCATTTTAAACTAACGTTCTGTCATTTACTAAGTGAAAACGCCCTGCTGGTAAAACAGAGTCTTTGGTCTGCTGTTAATATTATGTTGGTATTTCTTTTAATTGTACTAAACATTATTTATTCAGCACACATTTCCACCATGATTCCATCACGTGAAGAGAGCATGAAATATGCTATCATGAATCTTACTTTGGGTTTCATTTGTCAGAGTGTGTTTACTCTAATTGAATTTGTGTCACATTTACACTGGCATTCGGCTTAAATGTCTAACAACTCAATCAATGAAACGAGTAAAATATTAATTTATTATTAATACTTACGTCATATCTGGCACCAATCTCCAGTAGCTGTATGGTAGACCTCTGTAGTAGTCTACTGTGTAAGTTTCCATAGATGTCCACCCGACTTGAACACAGATCCCTGACGGTTTCCTTGATTCCATCTACCTCACCAGTTTGTTCCAGGATGCAGAGGATGGCAAACTTATCACCGTCTTCCCTGCTCTTCAAGTATTCTATTATTCTCTTCCCAACTGCTGGGCTAATCCCACAGGTGAATCTATAGAGGTACTGAAGATTAAATGGATCCACTTTATCAAGAACATTCTTCAGCTCAGATGCATTTCTTGTAGCAGCTACAATTTCTACCAGTCTAAAACACGCAAACCATTCACAGAATAGTTGATGGTAGAACCTTAAGTCAGTCTTTGTCTGTATGTCTGTAGTAGAAGTCTGTTCGTTTGTCTCAGCAGACACTTCTTCCTCTACCAAGATACCTACTGCAATATAATGTTGACAAAACCCTTGACCTAGTCGTGTAGAGAGTCCATCCTTACGCCATGATAACTGTTTGTTTTCACCGCAGAGACCTTCAAATGCTACTTTACTCAGTTCGTCGTGTTCACTTTCATGTTCGCTCATGTGTTCCTTTGCGTGTTGGTCCAGTGATTTGTTTCTCTGGTGACTATGGAAACATCTAATCATGTAGCGAAAGAAACCGGTAACTGACTTAAATTTCTGAAAATGTGTCTTTTCGTGGGTCATGTGAGAAAACATTGCAAATAAGAGAGGTACTTGACATAGGTCATCCAAAATCGGGTTTGCTTTCAAATCGCGCTTAATTTTAGCAACACTTTCTTCGTCTTCCCCAGTAACAGCCTTGCGAATGTACTGGTCACGTGCTTTTTCGTCAAAGCCAACTAATCTAACATATTTTGTGTTTGATTTATCATAGTCCTTCGGAAGATATCTGGTTGTCAGGGTAACGTCAATATTCCCAAACAGATTGCTGGTAATGATACGTCCAACGTCACTTCCGGTAGCACCATCCCTATCAGGAAACTCATCATACCCGTCCAGGAGTACCTTAACAGAAGAACAACTTTCAATGATATTTTTAATATCAGAAGATTTGATTCGAGGATCGTTTGGTGCTAAAAACAGTTTAATTGCTTGATAGATAGATATCTTGCTGTTCAGCTGCCTCAACCGGAGAAGAATTAGAATCTCTACGTCTTTAAAGGGTGAATCCTTTACACCATTGCACCAATCATAGGCGAGCTGTAGGGTCACTGTTGACTTACCATACCCGGCTTCTGCTTCTATGATGCGCAGTTTGGCTTTCATTCGAGGGTCTGTGAAGATATCTTTGTACGAGTCCACACGTACCCATGGTCCTTCTTTCTCCTTCGTCGCTCCTTTATCAATATTGATCTCTGTACCGCCCTCAACAAATACCTTGTCAACACAATATAGTCTGTCCTTGATGTACGGTATGGGCTGGATTGCGTCATATTGAAGTTTATACCTGCTCTTCAGAGAACTGATGAGTATGGCCTTTTTGTCTGGAAAATTGGCAAAAAAATTGATTTGTAAACATACTTTTTGATCAATAAAATTGGAGCGGGTCAGTGCTTATATATAAACTGGAAACAATGATGGCGTGCAATCTGTTTGATGTCACTGTGAACGACAAAATTTCACCAGTTAAATCGGAGTAACATGCAAGTTTATACCGCCTTATATGCGTTCATATCTACATATCAAAATTCCAATCGGTCAGGTCAAATTAATAAGGTAGAAACAAAACAATGAAAACAATATAATAATATCACCTTGAACTCCCGATCATACACTGTAAGAGTAATTACAATGCTGAGGCTTAAATCCTTATCAATGTTTATTTTTAACATTAGCTTTCTATGCTTAAGTTACTAATACAAAACTATATTTACAACAAACCTTGCACTGTAAGGCGCTCCATCGATTATGACGTCACAACAACTTTCGTGACTGGTTGGCGGGATAAACTTGGGTCTTCACTTTTCTTTTCCGATGAGTGATGTTATGCATGATTATCTTTCAAAGCGGTGATCTGTTGAATATATATTGATACATAATGCATGGTTAAAACTAACTTAACAAAATTATCATAAATCAATGTGTAATTCTGTAAGTCAACAGAACCAGTCACTTTACCAACAGGTCTCTGGCTCGACAAAGATTACATCAAGGTGAATCTCTCCTTAATATCTTATTTACTGTTTATTGATCACACAAAACCTCGACCTTTGAAGTAATCTAATATTAACCCGCCCTGAAAAAAATCAACTTCTGGTTTGTTATCAATATTCGTGATATCCTTTAAGAATGTCACTTACAGGTCGTCAGTTTAGATGGCGGGCTTCACAACTATTGCGAGGCTCTCTCTCAATCGTAGATACAACGGTTATTCATTTGAATGTTAAATAATCTGTTTGAGTTAATTTTTATTATTTTATCAATGCTAGTCGATAGTGACATCAGATGAAAACGTACGTCATACGTCTGACTATAGTCAAGGTTCATTGCAAAAAGTGAGGTTAAAATCTGTTTTCTTTTTTAAACATTTTCAAATTTGGTCTGTGATGTGTATAATGCAGCAATACAAAGCGCGCACGTGGCGAAATATTAACGTTGAGGATCAAATCAAATTTAGTAATTATTCCCTCAGTCACCTTTATTTGATGAAATTAGAGAGAAAGATGACACAATGTTATCAATACACACTCATGTGTATACTATAAACCTATCAGGTTAAAATTGTTAGCCTAAGTTGCCTATACTGCTGCTTTAATTAAACGGCACGACTGAGACTCGGGCAGAAGAAAGGGATTTTAACGGTTCCTTCATAAGCTATATTAGTTTGAATCTCACATGATTTATATTTTTCTAATACTTTTATTAAAGTAACCTTTACCACGCATCGTCCTGGTCACATTGATAAAGCCAACATATCAGTCACGTGATTGCTATCATATGAAACAAAAAAATCTTAAAAATCGGTTAAATTCTTAAAATTAATCTGTTTTTTTTTTAAATATTCTTCCTAATTATCAGGAAGTTTTGTAGAGTTTAAGAATACTGTAATTTTTCACCGTAGTTTTACTGACAAGAACCACATTCCCACCGGGTGAGCATATTTTAACTGATTCAATGTTCTCTTTACTTCCCACATATAGACCTAACTTATACCATGTTCCATGAACTTCCCACTAGATTTTTCTGAGTAAAACCGATCCAATGGTCTATATTCTTCCCACATGATTTACGTACGGATAGAAAGTAAGACAAATACATCTCTCTCATGCATATAATTGCAAGCTGAAATAAGCCTATACCTCGAGCAATCTATTTAATGATTTCCATCCCGATTCATTCATTTAAGTTGGACCTAAGCCTAAAGGCGCAAGGCCTGCTATGAAAGTATTACAATTCCACATTTCTGTTTCGACAGGACTCACTGTTAGTATATTTATGATCTGATCTGACAGCATTAAAGTGAAAGGATAGCACATGTCCTGATTGGAAGAGATATGTTGTAGTTGCATGAATAAACTATTAAATAACCAGGATTTACATAATAAGAGTTGAATAACATAATTTTAAAATTCTTCACTTCAAATTAATGAAATATCTAAATCGACATTGAAATATGATCATACAGACATGCGTTATAATTCTTATAAATTGAACTTTAAATTTAACATTGCCTGTGTTATGAATGAAGGGTTTAGTATATCAGTATGTAGCCTGTGTTATTAATGACGTGTTCAGTATATCAGTACATATATAGCTTCACACCATTACTGTCTCCTGTACGTTACTTACCAGTACGATCATCGCTTTTTGGGTTTATCATCCAGAGTAGAATTTAAGTCTAGAATCCTTTAATACTTTAATAACATATGCAAATCACGAAAGAAGAACAAATGGAAACAGGAATGAAGAATATCCAATTGACAAGATGGCGTCGTGTAGGTCATGTGACGTTCGAACATACGATCCTGGACGCTAAATAGATATCGGTAGGAATCAGCCTTTAGTTGTAACTGGTTTCAAAGTTTGTTGTTAATAGTTTACACAATAAAAGACTTGACTTGATGATAGAATGCATATCTGGTAATTATCCCTTGCTGTGTTTATTCTGTTAATCAGCCGTTCAAAGGTACCTGCTGTACGTATATGCATTGCTCTCTGTTACTTTAATTAATACGCAAACATTGTAAATTTCCGATGTATTTTGTCCTATGTGCGTAATATGCCTGTTAAGTACGCAAACTGTGTAGATGAAACTACAAGCGTTGATGCCCAACTCTGAATATGTCTTGCTTTACGAAAATGAAAAGAACGTAAAACCATTGTTTAGTACACAAATATAAAAAAAGGAAAGAAATTATACACAATTTGACAAAAGAGAGTGTAGATATGAGCTAAAGAGCAGGATTTAACAAGTAATATTAGGATTACAAGTGTCCGTGATTAGAGGTGTCCGTTCTAGCAACAAATAATATTTTGCTCTGTTCATATTGATCTTCCCGGTCAGTTCTCCGTTGTTGATTAACATCAGCAAGACAGGATGGAAATGAACGGAAGAACGAAATTATAGTTACAGCCATCAAGAAAATATATACATACAATTGTGCATTCTGATGTATATTTAGACTACAAAGCAGGTCCATATAAGTAACCCTCAACGCAATGTTTTACTGATACATACTTAAAAAAGTGAAGTGAGAGGTGATGATACAACCATAGCTCGAGTCCACATCTCACCCGGATGACACAATCCACCGACTTATCCCCCCCCCCCCCTACAAATGATCCGAGATGGGGCTATGACCACTTTTAATGTTAACCTTATATATGATACATACGCTAGGTTCCATTGGGTTCGTGTTTACGGTATTCAAGAATCGTAAGCCTTTCTATTGAAATCGGAATTCGTTTCGTGGAACGGGCGTACTAAGATCAACTTCAAGACGAGAGTTCACGAATCTTAAATGAATATCGGCTAAAAATGACAACAGCAACAGTTTGAATCGGTACAATACGTGAGTGAATTGCGCGACTAGATTAGGACTTTCTAAAATTTGGCAAATGGCACGCGAATAATCAAGGCTTAAATTCCACAACTGAACTGCTGCACTGCTTCATTTGCCTAACTCATATATAGAGGAAACTATTGAATAAACACAGTACATATATGACGGGTATATCTTTGTTGCAACGAATACATTTTGTTAACCTCAAAGTGAAGATTACATTGGTGATGACGTAACTTTTCCGACCAATCATGATCGACTATTTACACATAATTGCAAACCTGTTTGGAAAAAAAACTCGCTACTGGGTCCCCTCTTTGCACTGGTCACATATCCCATAGTTTTTATAGCCCCCACATTATTCTCCCTAGCGCGCAATATGATTGTGAGGCCCCCAGCCTGTGCCCATGGTACGTTATATAATAACGATGAAAAACATTAACTGTACACAATATAACGTATCGGCAGGTATACGCAGGTATCCATATATCAGTGATTCAAATGTGATGTTGTTTATGATAGACGACAAGCCGGTACCACATGACGCAGGGAACTGTGTCTAGAAGTGTCAATTACTGAAGTAAATGTATCATGTTCAGGGAAATCTCGATCTATTCTTAGTGTGGCTAATGAGGGAGCCTAATTCAGTATCATATATGTTATGGCTACTTACTTTTCGTTTGCCGATTTTCCTTTTTGCCAACCCCGGTTGCGTCCCCTAAAATGTTTGCGTGAAGGAGAGGGGGTGGAGGGGGGGGGGGGCTTCCCTTGTCCTTAGTCCTTCTGGATACGCCGAAACTCGTATCGAGCTTTAAGCAAGAAAACACATTCAGAGAGAGAGGAATTAAATTTTCCCGAAGGTATTCTTAGCCCTAGGGGTCTGATTGGGACTTCAGCTGCACCAGTTTCACGTGTTCTCAATGGCTCATTCAGATTCTCGTTATCATAAGCTTTATCCACGTGTTCTCATTTGCTCATTCATATTCCCATGATCATAAGGTTTATCCACGTGTTCGCATGGGCTTATTCAGATTCACTCATAATTATCGATTCTTTATAATATTCATAAAAAAATATAGGCTTTTAGCTTGACAAGTGGATTTTCATTTCAAATAGTAAGGCAATGTTGATTTTTCCAATCTATCAAATTGCTCTTTATGTATATTTATAATAATACAGCTTATGTAGGTAACGAAACAGCTTATTTCACTGCTTACTGTGGCTACGGTCCTATGTATATTAACGATATAACATATTTACAAGTGCATAATAGTACGTTAGGATAGGTATATACAGGTATATTAGTACAAATGAATAATAAGTACAAAACATATATACCATGGCTAATTATCTTTAGTTTGTCATTGTTTTTGCCAACCATGTCCCGTCCCTCGAAAATGGAAAATGTTTTTTTAGGGGGGATGGGGAGAGACATCTCCTTGCCTACACTCCTCATCCCCACCCTTCTGGCTACTGGAATGAATTAAATTACTCCGAAATTCGTTCTAATCTCTGCTGGGAATCCTGGGACTTAAGCTGAGACATTTTCAAATTTAAGATAATAAATTTTCTCTGATATTCTTGTTTTTCGAAAACATTATTTTTCCGAGAGAAATTCAGCCTCATAGGGGGTGCAGGAGCGTATCATTTTGAGTTATTCTTGCTTTATTGTATAATGCTTTGATTCCCAGGGGTACAAGGGTGACCCCTGTGTACGTCCATGTCTGAATGGTTGTATCAAGTCACAGATTAGTGGCTTAGAATGGGCTCAGATAGATACTGTGTCAAAGAGGGAAGTGTTTAGAATGGAATAGTTGAAAGTAATTTTAAATATTGGACATGTATGACCATTATTTCAGTTTCATAGCAAATTTATAGACAATTACACCTTTATGGTAATAACCAATAATTGATATGTGAAGATACAGCTTTGAAATTTTCCATTCTTCATGTCTTCGTTAGGTTAATTTAACCCTAACCCTAAATTATTTTTAGTTACATTTTCGAGGGACGGGACATGGTTGGCAAAAACAATGACAAACTAAAGATAATTAGCCATGGTATATATGTTTTGTACTTATTATTCATTTGTACTCATTATTCATACTAAGCATGTATTTATCCGAACAAGTAACACTTTTAGTAAACGTTCCGTGCGTCCTAAGACACTAGTGTGTCGTCTTCAATAAAAACACAACATCTCAATTTGGGTCTCTAAGTTCTAATATTTATGTATATACCTATCCTAACGTACTATTATGTACTTGTAAATATGGATATAAACATACTCTATTTTAATACTCTTTCTATTGAGTTAAGGTGATTGTCTGATATTTATTACGTACATGTATATTGTACCAGATACGTAATTTACCCTGATTGGCTATTCGTTCCTGTTAATTAGTTAGATTACATAGCATGTCTCTGTTGCACATCGACCTTACTGAAGTTTATTTACACTACATAGTAACAGCAACAAGTATTATTGTGGACTTTGTTCTGCCATTTACTTCGCCTGCAACCCTTCCGTACAACCTTATAGTAATATTGAACAAATTCAGGGCACTAACATGAAGCTTGCAGTGATGTGTCTGTTTCTGATGGGGGATGGTGGGGGGGGGGGGGTTGATATTAACGATATTATTTTATAATAACTAACCTTTTTGTAATACGAAATGATCTTTGCTAATAAAAATGACCCCTTATAAATTTGTAACTTTGTAAAAATGACCTTTTTTTGAAATTATGATGTACCATAGGCCTATTGTTGAATACATTAATAAAATTACAATTAGGATGTTCTCTTTTGTTAAACAGAATATTCAATGCTGTATTTTGTGGTACGGCATGCACAGAAAATATTTTATATGTAACTTGGTTGTCTTCCCCTCAAACCCCACTGCCCATTGAAGTCCCCCACCCATCCCCCCCACACTCCTCGGGATTTAAAACTCTTTCGCCGTCCCTGGTAGAACGAGAAAATGCACAGACGAAAACCATTCCCAACAAGGCAGAGATTGTTCAGTTTTATTAAAAAAGAACAAAACAGAATTGAATCCAGTAATATCATTCAAATAAATTCGACAATGCACAATACTTATGAGATTATGCCACTTAATTAGATTATTCAATATTTATCACAATAATCAATATTTATCAGGTAATTCAATACTCTCATAACCAAGTTTGGTGTTTGATCTGATTAGTTTTAATTTTCACTCTTTTTCTGAATGAGATGGTCAAGCGCCCTCGAAAGTAAAAGTTATTCGTCCGCGAGTTGGTGGCCGCTTATACACCGAAGATGACATACGCCCTGAATTAGGTTAACAGCAGCACACGGTTATGTTGGTTATGGTAAAGTGATGGTTATTGTTAGAATAAATATAGCATTTTAAAGGATCAAGTTAATGAAAAATTGTCAGATTAAATAAATATTTTGATTATTATTGTCTCGCAAGGAATGATGAACTGAAATTCTACACGCCATGTAATGAACTCACAGAATAAAGTCGTTCGATATTTGATTGAGTCATTTTAATTTCAATGGGCCTCTCCAGTGTCCTATCCGAGGGTGCTGTCATGTAGGTCCTAACAGAATTTAGACTCTTGGTCCTAACGTGCTTATCTGTACAGTGTACAAAACTACGCTTTAAAATAACACGATGTCGTAAATGCACAACACTCACAAGCAAACGAACACGCAGGGTGAATTTGCATGATGACGCAGAGGCGTAGAAAAGAAAGTGAACGATTTTATCATTGTCTTCTCCTGTATAACATCATTTTGCAACTAAGCACCCGTAATGAGGTAGAAGTTTTAAATACGAGGGGGTAATTCCTCTACGTAAGACCCCTTTCCTTGGCCGCCACATTCACTAAGATAATTAAAGTGAAAACTGGTGTCACCACGCCCAAACAAAACCATGGACAACCAGGGCCATTTACCGTGTTTATTGATCACTTTGAGCCTCGTTGCTGTGTATGCGCGAGCTGACTCTATGGAATCTGGAATCAAATAATGATGATCTGTTCTCTCCTAAGGCTGGTTTGTGTATATATGACATTATCATATTATATTTACCAATAACAGCAGGTTTAATGCTCGTAACCGCACTCATTAGTTTAATCTCGGCGGAAGAAAAATTCTCTAACAACAACAAAAAGCTAAGATTTAAGGAGCTACGGACGTATTTCCGAAAGAACTTCCGCGAAGACACTGATCTAGGGAAAATGTCGAGCGCCCTCAAAAATAAAGATTTACAGCAGATCTAGAAACTTGAAACATTTCGGATTATTCACAACGTACTTCCAACTTTAAATTATTATTTTATGCATCATATTCCTTATATTTCAATTTTATTCGTCCAGAATTTGTTTTCATGCTGTGATGAACTATTTGCCATGTCGATTAAACACAGTTTTGTGTAAATTCGTTTACGCTACAGTTTGATTTAAACGTAGTTTACAAACTACACGTTGTCACCTGTATTCAATTGAGTCGCTTACTAACTAGTGTAGAGGGAAACATTATAATTTAAAAGAGAATGGGTGTAATGAATACGGATATCGAGTTTAGCGCGATATGTCTGTAGTTAACACGCACATTATATTTGTTTTGGACATGTCAAGTAAAATATTTCTAGTACTGCAAAAACGCTGCTGCTACGCAGAAAGATACCGAGCGCAGAAGCGCTATAAGAAATATCTGGTAATAATGTATGAGTCACGTTGCTCGTGTCAATATTTTACAATAAATCACTTTATGAAATACATAGGGTAGTAATATGATATCAGTAATGATGTATAACAATGACTCATGATGTACACTTTACAATGGGACTATAGAACTGAATATTTACATGATATTGAAAATAAAATTACAATCGATCAAGCTAGACACACTTCTAGATTTGTGAAGCAGACCAGTCCACTTCTAGCCTCCAAAACTATTTGCTCTTTTCTCTTTTATTCTGAATAAGATTTTAATGAACGGAAACATGTCAATCGTTTACAGTCAATAAATGTTTTCAAAAGTACTCCAAGCCTGTCAAGACAGTAATAATGGACTAAATAGACAATACCATGTGTCAAATAGGGGATTGATGTTAGGGAAGCAGAGCAATGCATAATGGATATGGATGAACATTCATCCTCTGCTCAAGCATGTTTAGAGCCAATACTGATCGCTCTTATGGTAATTACAAGTGATATGTATGACGGATAGCTTTGAAGTATTGAAATTGTCTTGCATCTTCTGCTGTTCATCGGCTAAGGTGAATTCAGGATTTGGTAAAGGCTTCCCAGAAAAGTAACATTTTAAACGTGAAATGTGATATTCTGAGGCATAGTTATTATAATATAAATGAGGTTTATAATACGGTATACACGCGAGGTTGTGCAAATAACTACCTGTTAACCCCTTCCACCCTTCCAGATCCGTGTCTTGTACCAGGTACCGATTTACGGTTTTTCTAAAAGTAAACGAGCCGAGGGTGACTTATTTGATCAATGTATCAGGTAATTACGATTATCAACGATCATATCAAATCTGCTTGTCGCTGAGTGGTTAATCTTTTTAGCTGACCTATTTATAACTTACGCACCATATCTTTCCCTCTCATATTAAACAATGAAGATATACTTAAACAATGTCAACAACAAGTTTTGTGAACTTTGTGCTGTCATTTACCCACCAGGGTATTGGATCAGACTTTATTCTGCTTATATGACCCTTCTTAAGGAGGATGGTTTCATTGAAAAGTTGATAACGTAATGTTCATATTTATTAAATATTTACATAATCTTCATCAGCCGAATATAGTATGTTAAATTGAGAGCGCTTTGTGAAGATAGTTTATGGTTCATGATAGTATTTTTCGGATCGTGGAATTTTATCAGAAGAGAGAAAACAACTAGAATTACTTCTAGTAAAATACTAAATCATTATAAGAGCTACAAGCATTGTACATCGACCAAACACAGTAAAGTATTTAACTCAAGCGACCTAACACAGTAAAGTATATAACTCAAGCGTTCCATCCGAATACACTTGATTTTACAAGACCTGTAACAGTACGTTCATGTAGTTCACAGTCCTACTATGTATAAATAGAAACATGTAAGTACTAGTAAGAAAATTCAAGGTACGGTGGAGGACATTGCCAAGATGTACATTACTTGCGTAAGTTCACGTGATGTGCATTATTTTTGTTTCTGCCGACGCTGCAGATGATGAAAAACCGTCTTTTTATTCGTTGATCGGAATCGACCGACTTAAAGATGTGAAATTGAAGGCAACATTTAAATAGTAACAATTATGAGTTCTTACTTCACCATAAATATAACGATAGTGGATATGATAGAAAATAGAAAGATAAAACGGTATCAGAAAGAAACAAAAACAGTACGAAACATGCACTCTTGCACCTTCATCAGACGAATCAGGTGTTTTGAAAACATCTTTGTTTTCTATTATTCATCCATTCAGTGACTTATGAAGCACTATACAGTCATATATAATTATGTTATGTATGTATAGGACATTTAATTAGCTACAACAATAATTGTATTAATAGGAAAGGAACATTGTTGACTGGAGTTAGAATCTTATTTTGCAATCCAGTCATTCCGGTTGATGTGCTCATCAAATTCCAGCTTTAGATTTGACTGAACAGACCACTTTAAATGAAAATAGGCTAAGACTCATTAGTTTATTATCGTAAAATACCTCAAACATCTCATATGATAGAAGGGAATGAATGGGTGTGTTCCCAAGCAGAGTCTGTGACTATACAAACAAACTGAAACGATGACGTAACAAGTAGGTTCATTGATTATAGAAAGAAAGGGAAATGGAAGTGGTTAATGGTTAATTTGAAATCGTTATTTTCTCTTAATTTACAAATTAGTTTTTCTTAGATTAGTTTGCTAACATCTTGTGTGTTGTTTCTTTGTTAATATGGCGTTATTCGGGAGTCGTAGGCGGTTTTCTTTAGAAAAGACGTTCCTTGTGAAATTCAAATATTTGAATTTTCTTCCAAATAACAAAAATAACATAACGTAATATAAATTGCCTTTAAATACAAAACAATATTAACAGTAGTTGAACATCCGATATAACAGAGGTGTTATAGTTTGGTGGTCGTCATTGCGAAAAAATATATAATTTATATAAGTATATAATTATTATAATTATCTAATAATATAATATTACATAATTATATACTATAATATAATTATACAATATTATATAATAATAACTATATAATTATATTAGTATATATTATATGATTATAGTTATATAATTATTATTATATAACTATATAATTATATAATTGTTTTTAAGCAAGAAATAGCATAACATAAAATGAATTACTAGAAATATCTTGAAAGTATCTATGTCAATAACAATAGATTGAAATTCATGAAATCGACTAAGAGCCAAATAGTTTGATTCTTTCACTGGTCGTAACTAATTATTGCCTTAAATGTTATAAATGATCTAGTCCTTCCCCTACAACTCCTCATACCCAAATATACTTGAGTTCATTCAGACATATGAAATGAAAGGAGTGCTTGTATTTATAAATAACCACTGTCCCACATTGTAAAATTAGGAAATGTTCAACATTTAACTATTATCCAAAGTTAATTTTAACAAAAGGGCAATGCCACTAAGAGAAATTATTACTTTTATATTGTGCATTTTTAAGCAATGCATTGAAATCTTTCTGACGTCATCACATTGATTTAAAGTTGACCGTAGGGTGACGAAACAACCTCAAAATCTCAATACAGGAGTTACGTAGTTGATATTAGACGTTTATATCACGGAAGCTGGAAACCTATGAATAGAGAAATAAAATAAATTATTGCATGAGAGTATAGTAGGAGAGTGTTCGTGTCAGTGGTTAACGTTGATGTAATTCACATTTAAATAAATTTGAACCAGAATTAGAGACACTTCTTCTAAGCTTTAAACCAACTTTTCTTCTGCTATAAAGTCTGCAAGCGTAAGTAATTATGAAATCTACAGCGTACAAGTATTACCTTAACTTACATGCAAAATAACCAACATGTGATCGTTGAAAAAAATTCCAATATAAGGTGCCTGGGGTTCTTACCCAGATACTTTTTGTTTACGTCAAAAGGTCCATGTTGAGGCAAATGAGATTTTATAGGAGGTCAGATAGTTAAGTCTAAACGCAATTTCTTATTTGTCGGTTGAAAAAAAGGGGAAGACGCCCTCTCATGAGTCGGCACCTGATATCGCAGTCAATGATTCGAAGTTACAAATATTTGATAATGTGACCTCCAAACGTTGACTAAGCACATCAATTACAGAACTTAAGACGGTGACGTTCATTTAGTAAATGTGTAAGTGGGGTCAGAGACAGGGTCCTTGAATTGGTATGCGATGAGGTCAGTGACAGTGTTAGTGAATATGTCAGTGATGGCGTCAGTGACATGGTAAGTGGATTGGTATGTGATGGGGTCAGCGACAGGGTAAGTGATGGATTCAGGATAGGGTTAATAAATAGGTAAGTGATGGGGTCAGGATATGGTTAGTGAATAGGTAAGTGATGATGTCAGTGACAGGGTTAGTGAAAATTTAAGTGATGGGGTCAGTGACAGGGTAAGTGAATATGTTGGTGATGGGTCAGTGACAGGTAAGTGAATTGTTAAGTGATGAAGCCAGTGACAGGGATAGTGAATAGGTAGGTGATAGGGTCAGTGACAGGGTGAGTGAATAGGTAAGTGATGGAGTCAGTTACATGGTTAGTAATAGGTAAGAGATGGGGTCAGTGACAGGGTTAGTGAATATATAGGTGATAGGGTCAGTGACAGGGTAAGTTAATAGGTAAGTGATGGGGTCAGTGACAGGGTTAGTGAATATGTTAGTGATGGGGTCAGTGAAAGGGTTAGTGAATAGGTAAATGATTGGTCAGGTGACATTGTGAGTGAATAGGTAAGGGATTGGTTAAGTGATAGGGTTTGTTAATTAAAAAGTGACGGAATCAGTGATATGATTGGTGAATAGGTAAGTGATGGATCAGTGACAGGGTTAGTGAATAGGTATGTGATGGGGTCAGTGACAGGGTAAGTGATAGATTCAGGATAAGGTTAATGATGAGGTAAGTGATGAGGTCAGTGACAGGGTAAGTGAATATTTAAGTGATGGGGTCAGTGACAGGGTTATTTAATAGGTATGTGATGGGGTCAGGGACAGGGTAAGTGAATATGTAAGTGATGGGTCAGTGACAGGTAAGTGAATTGATAAGTGATGAAGTCAGTGACAGGGTTGGTGAATAGGTAGGTCATAGGTTCAGTGACAGGTTTAGTTAATATGTAAGTGATGGGGTCAGTGACAGGGTTAATGAATAGGTAAATGATTGGCCAGGTGACAGGGTAAGTGAATATGTAAGGGATTGTGTAAGTGGTAGGGTTTGTTAATTGGAAAGTAATGGAGTCAGTGATATGGTTGGTGAATAGGTAAGTGATGGATCAGTGGCAGGGTTAGTGAATAGGTATGTGATGGGATAAGTGATGGGGTAAGGGACAGTGTTAGTGAATAGGTAAGGAAAATGATAAAGGAGACCTGACAAAGTATCGCACTATTTTCTGGGTAACTAAAACCTAATAATGAATATTGATTATTACTATAAATTAATCGTAACATCAAATCAAAGCAAAGGCAAAGACACAAAACCATTAATCTTAGTCTTGTAATATGATCTTACCACTCTATTGTAGTCTTCTTCAGTGAGATCAGTGTTGTCGATTTTGTGCTGGAAAAAAATAAAACAAATTTAACACTCAGATCACGACAGAGTGGCATAAAGGTACTTCTATCTTCATGCGATAAATTTAAACACTATCTAATATTTTCATTTACATTGTTGCAGCGTTGATGTCAACCTAAAGTATTGCTTAAAATCTCGAAAAATCAACGCAATATGATTCGGAAAGAAATCTACCAGGGAATTTCTGACAGAAAGAAATTTGACATAGTAGAAATAATGATGTAATGTTCTTTTATAAAATGATGAAAAGAATTCATGAATCATAAAGTAAGTCACGTTATTGATATTTTGATATGATTTAAACTGATCCATACCTCCCAAGTACCAGAGTTGAGATTCAAACGATACCAAACTTCTGATGGATACCATAAAACTGAAAAGAGATGGAAATGTCTTACATTTAGTAAAATAACTTATTTTTTAAAGACCATCCTTTAGATCTTCAACACAAACCTTTAGTCGTACAATAACAGGTGACGTCATACCAATTATCTGACGTCATACAAAGCACAATGACGTCACACCTACCTGTCATAATTTTATCACTAGATACCACAACCATTGGTATATATATACACTGATCAATTGTTTTACGTATTTTATTCCGTGTAGATTTCGTAAAGGGTGTTAAATAATTAGAGGGATGCTAGTCATTGCTAAAGCAAAGAAGACATTACAGTTGAAACACTACACGTTTGTTACCAGTGTCAATTTAACAAGTATTTTAAAACTGAGTCTGTTGTTATTATAAAATGTATATTCAGATAAAGTATTATTTTCATGATTTCATCAATTACCTTCAACATTATTTTCAGTTAATAACGTCAATAGTGCACGACGATGAAATCCGACGGGTAACATCGAATAGTTAAATCTGTGGAGAAAAAAAAAAACATCAAAAAATAGAACAATGATTGAACTTTGAATTTCCTGCGATTTAAATTGTTGTTTTTTAAACTTGGGATTACCAACAAATACTGCCATTGAATCCAGGGTCTTCAGTACAGGTTTGTACCAGGGCCTCTGTATATACAAACATTTACAAAATATTACATCAGCCCAGTAGAGTAGGTCCTGACCATGAGCGTAGGAACCCAATTGAATTGGGGGGGGGGGGGGTGAGAGTTGTAACGATTTACCTGAAAATGTTATCCCCCTGAAGCCCCCTCACTTTTGAACCTCGTATTCGTTATAAGGAATGCCCTAGTGGTATTTTTCATAACATCGTCTTGGACAGAGAAGGAAAGCATGGAATTCTAACTGTGTCAAAACTCCACAACAGTAATGTCAGGTTATAATCAGGCAAGCTTAGAATGTTAGTCTAATTAACAGAAGCTGACTTTTGTATAGAACCAATGATACTCATCAAAAATATTATTGCAGTTTAGTTTTGTTTGTTGGCAGTGCTTGAAACAATATCAGCATATTGTCTGAATTTCAGTAAAATGTCTTCTTGTTTTTGTTTTTGTTTTGTGGTGGGGAGGGGGTGGGCTATAGTCACCTATCCCCGACTCCTTCGCCTAATGATCCTGGCGGTAACTTACCTGTCAAAAGGATTATGATAATCTTTTAGAGGACTGGGGTATGACCTACCGGAAGTGATGTCATCACTACCACTAACGAGAGAAGAACGCATATAGGGAAGTTGTAGCATTCGTAGTATTCGTATACTTTACAAATGCCCCGAAGTCAATAACTAATGTAAGCAGTAATTTTGACATAACTACGTCAATGAATCGCAATCTGTCACTGCACATTCTTGTAAAACTTTCTTTTTCCACACCAACAGACAGGAGTCATACAGTGTCATTCTTGAACAAAATGATTTTGGATACAAAGTTATCTACTGGTAAACATGCCTGCGGTGTTGTCGAGTCGCTGTACTCTTACTACTCACTTCCACAGGTGCTTTTTATAATGATGAACTAAGAAAGCTTACTCGAAGAACCACTTGAAATAAGATAAATTTATTTACGGCATATGTTTATGTACTCCTCCATTTTACACCGGTTCACATACATTTATCTGCGGCATTTCTTTACCTACTACTCCATTTAACACCGGTCCACTCAGTCTTTATTTAGCCTCAAGAGAAACACTCCAATAGAGTTCCCTTCGCCAGACCGCGACAGACGCAATGTACTTGTTATGACTAAGATCTTCAAGATGCATAATTTACCTTACTTTCTTCAGTTTTTTACACTTTGCTACAAAGCTGAGTATTCCATCCAACTCAATGTCTGTCATTTCGTGTCCGTTTTGCTCAAACCAAAGTTGCTCAACGTTCTCTAGTATTGGAATACGAAGTTGAGATTTAAGGACAATATGACTGGTTAAGACATCTACTGACTGGAAAGACTCAAAGAGATATAAACTTGAAACTGGTATCTGTAATGAAAGAATAAGTAGAACGATTATTAATAGTATTTTATTGATTAATCATCAATCAACAGTTAAGTTTACTGAATATTTATATCTGATATGTGGCACAATAATCGCAGTTTTTTATTGTCTAAGTTCCTTTTATAATTGTCGAGCAATTTACATCATCTGATCTTTAACAACGTGGTGTTTTCGAAATTATAATTCGTTCTGTGAAATCACATAATCAGAATCGATAGATTTGAGTTGTTCATGTTTACATAATAAATGCCCGTGTCTATTACATCAGTACCATGTCTCTACGTGAACAGTTACTGTAGTGTTCATTCTTCTGGTTATATATATTAACGATGCATTTCATCATCATGACCATAGGAGATTGGCGGAAAATGTTGAATATTAAAACCAGTGTGTTTGTTGGTTTCCTTACTTTTTATCATTTCATATATTTTCTTTTATAAAAGATAGATATTTTCAAGCATTTACATAGCGTTCACATTATGCGCACACCATACATACTAGTGGTGTGCCACATGACACATTGTGCTCGGCCTTGTAACAAGTTCAGAATGGTGAATTTACTCTATACTATACCTTTTCTCTAGCAGCGATGTTTATCAGTTGTAAAACAGATCTCTGTATTACCCTAGTATCTTGATTTCTCATCTGTAATGTTCTGGAACAGATTTCTCTCAGATTGTCTTTAATGCCATCTACCTTTCCACGTTGTTCAAGTAAACACAACATCACAAAGACATCTCCACATTCTACATGGCTCAGATAATCTAATATGTGTTTTGCACATGCAGGATTTAAGCCACACGCAAATCGGTAAAGGTACTGGAAGGTAAAAGGATCCAAGTCCTCTAGTATTTCGAGTCCTTCGTCTCCATCAGACTTAATATCGGGATCATCAACCTTAGCGATGACGTCAGCCAAATAATGAGCAGCGAACCAATCACAGTAAAGGTTGTGATAAAATTTGATAATTTTAATGACTTCAGAATTTGATAGAGGTTCTTCAGTTTGGTTTGATATTCTTTCCTCCTCTCGTAATATCCCAATGCTTATGAAAGTTTCAATAAAAGATTCTCCAATCTCTTTGATAAGTAAATCTTTCTTCCACTGAGGACTTTCTGATTGTAACTGAAGACCCTGAAACGAAAGTCTATTAAACTCCTGGTTGTGTTTCTCACTTGTTACAAAGCCACTGTCCATATAAGCACATTCCATCTTATTATCAAAATGACTATAAAAAGAGCTGATCACGTGACTGAAGAAACTGGTCATGGAGGTAAAATGCAATAGTTCACTTTCAGTCTCGTGAGAGAGGTGAGCATACGTAACAAAGATTAAAGGGATCTGATAGAATTCATAGAGGATTGAAGTACTTGGAAGCCATTCCTTGATAACATTCAGTGTTTCATCATCATTACCTGATGTTAATACTTCACGTACGTACATTTCCTGTGTTTCAGTACTAAATCCCGTTAATCTTACAAGGTTAGTCCAATCAACACATTCTTGAGGTATTTTACCTGATCGTGTTGTAACGATAAGTTTACATTTTGGTAAGATTATTTTCTTGATGATATTCATGAAATGATTTGATAGACTGTGGTGAGGGTACTCGTCAATCCCATCTAGCACAATCACTAAAGAGGTTTCTGCTTCACTAAGTATTTCTTCAATATCATCAATAGAAAAATTAGAGTCTTTGGATAAAACGAAACATTTAATAGCCTCATAAATAGACGACACACCTGATAATTGTCTCATCTTAACTACAATCAATATGTCTACGTCACACAGACAAGATTCCTCGTCATTAGCACACCACTCATACGTGAGTTGTAAGGTTAGGAATGATTTACCGGACCCTGGTTCACCTTCAATAATCCATCGGTTATCTTCCATTACATTTTTGTTAAAAATGTCTTTGTAAGAATCTAGTTTCTGCCAGCGATGTTGATGTTTAGTCTGATCTTTAGAGAGATATTCAACTCCTCCATCGAGAAACAAACGTTGGACTGGGTATTGTTTCTCTAAGAAAGGGATTGGTCGAATGGACCGATATGAATATTCATATTCCGTTTTCAGCTCTGCTTTGAATTGCTCCATACGGTCTGAGAAATGCAAATTAAAGAAAATAAAAAGACATATCATCTTCGAAAATCAAACTATATACTGCATATGAATATCTGGATATGAAATTACAGAGGAGGTTGTTTTACATCAACAGGTTTGGTCAGGAAATAAAGAAAAAAACATATGCAAATGAGGAGGGAAAGGGAGGCAGTCGGGACGTTTAACTAGTTGGTTTGTACAAATGGTACCACTAAGCCAATACAGAAGGTTCATAACATTTGCTATACTGTATTCCTTATGTGACATTTCTACTGTCGTAATGCCCTAATGGGGATAATGTGTCCTTTATAAATGTTTAGAACCGAATATCTGTTCAGATAGGATCAGTAACACCAATTTCAATCCACATTTAACCACTGTTATATATGGCTTGCAGCAATGTATCAATCATTGTACATTGCTTTGCAGACATGGATGAATGCTTTTGTATAAACCCTTACATTAATTTGAATAAGCGTAGGAGCCAACAAAATAACAAATATAAGATTTTTATTGAGCGTTCACTTATGGAAGGTAAGTGTGAATATCAAGAAAACGTATCCATTTGCAACTACTGAGGTGGGGGGGGGGGGGGCGTAACTATAGGAGAAGTAAACGTGCCCCTCGCCAGAAGTACATTGAGCTTTGGTAAATCCTTAAACAATACATGTCCCATTTCTTCGTCAAACTGTTGATGGATATTAGGGAAACTGCCCAATGGATTTGTTCATCTGTAAATCTAAACCTACTTTTAAGTATGGACTCTTCCAAGTTTGGTGTTACTAGCGGATCGGACGCAGCGGCTGCATCCTCCTGCCCATCTTCTTCCTTTGATTTTCTGTCCATTATAAATGTTCCTTATGTACCGTTGGACGAAACTGCTGCGGAGTTTTAGATTTAAAACAATGGAAACCATTGAGTCAGTTGTAAACTTAAGTCCACCTGAGTCAATTTAGGTGAAACATCGATTCATAGATATTTATGTAACATCTGTCTCTAATTCCTTGATTCTGCTGTTCAAAATAATACATATATTTCCATACTATGCCATACCTATATTTTATTCCTTTTTCCTACTACTTGTTATAATGAATAGAATTCCATAGTATGTAAAACCGATCACTATGTCACTATTTTTATTATTTTTTAAATTTTATTTTATTGCCTTCGATAATTATTAATGAGTCCTGCTCGGTGCAGAAGCACTGCTTCCAGAGGAGCACTCAATACAAGATAAATATACAATATTATGCAGTAGAAAAACGGTAAACATCCAAAAGCACAAAAAGGACGGCAAAAAAAGATAGACAAACAAATATCAGACATCTATACTACTGTATATTAGTCTTAATGTTGCGTTTAAAAATATTAACATTTGGCAAGCATTTAAGATTTGGGGGAAGACTGTTGCAACGACCTGCCTCCAGGAAGTTTAAATGACCTTTTACCATTCCCAGATCTAACAGGAGCAAGTTAAACATTATTAGAGCAGCTAGATCTAGTTACGAAAGAATGGCTATCTCTCAGTAGAATTGTATTATCAGTATGGTAATCTGAAGCCAGGCACATATATACATTAGAATATTCCTGAAATATAATGCACGTTGACGGACATTTAGCCACCTCAATTCAGCAAAAATATTTGTAACATATACATAACGAAGCCCAAACCCTGCAGGACCAATCTAGCTGCACGATTTTGAAGAACCTGAACCCGGTCAACCAATTTGTTCGTCGCCGTAGTCCAAACGGCAGAACAGTAATCGATATGGGGTACAATTAGAGCGTTGTACAGAGTATTACGTGTGTGCTGGTCAACACAACAACTAAGTTTTTTTTTAGAATACCCAGTTTCTGTGATATTTTTGCAGTAATTTTGTCAATATGTATTTCCCATTTAAAAAAGGGGTCGAACCACATTCCAAGGTATTTGAATGCAGACACATTTTCAAGTAAATCATTTTCAATTTTTACATTGAGGGATTAACATATTTGTATTATTTGAAAGGAACCAAACGTATAAATTTGGATTTAAAAGCATTACGTGTCAGCTTATTAGTGTTCATCCAATCAGAAACATCTTCCAGGTCCAAATTTATTGACCCTTTCGATATTTAATTTGTATTATGAACTAAACATGATGGCAGTATCACCGGCATAAAGTAACACCATACAATTCGAAACTACAGTAGGAAGGTCATTAATAAAAACGATAAATAAAAGTGGACCTAATATGGATCACTGGGGTACACCAATTGTAACAGGTCTTGCATCAATTTAACCCCATCAATGATAGTAGCTTGTTCTCTATTTGTCAAATAATTAGGGAACCAGGCCAGCTCATTATCCTGTATCTAATAATAGGATATTTTACGCAGAAGAATCTCATGGTTGATTGTAGCAAAGGTTTTTGTTAGGTCTACCAGTGATCCGATTCTTCATAATAATACATATAAATCAATACTATAAAACACTAACTTGTTATTCCTTGTTCATACTACTCGTTATAATGAATATAATTTCATAATATGTAATACCGATTACTATGTCTTTGGTTCTGCTGTTCATAATGATGTATATATTTCATTAGTATATAATATCTGTCTTTAAATCCTTGTTCCTACTACTCGTTATAATGCATATATTTCCATCATATGTTCGGTACTATCTGTCTGTCACTCCTGGTTCCTGTTACTCATAATAGCCTAATGCAGTTATAGACCTACCTTTATTTTATGTGTCATATTTCCCATTGCAATACTCACCACCAACAGTAACTTCAGCAGCCATACTGATATTATCAGGTCGAGTTGAGCGGATTCAGTGACAAAACATATACGAAACACGATAACTCCATGCAAAGGAAACATCCAGCAAGTATCAAAGATGGCGTCGATGAAAGCATTGCATATACGGTGTATGATCGGCTCTTATAGTCAAAGTCCATTTTCGTCAGTTGAAATAATCGCAGTATGTGTTTGCATAACGTATTGTTATATCTGGTATTGATGCGAAGCTTGAGTTTACTCTGTTCGAAGTTCAATTTTTTTCTTTTTGGACTTGCTATGCTATGTGTAATGCAAGCAATGATACCGTTTAGTTTTTAGTGATGTTTGAATTGCAACTTATCAGACTGTATGGGGAACAATGAATACCCTCACAAATTATCCTTACAAAGCGAAAGAAAGAAATGATTGGAATATCTCCGTGTTTCATTTTAGATACATTTATAGTGCTCAGCAGCATTACTCAAGTATTTCAAGAACGATAGGAAAAACAAACGAAAAAAATCATCCATCGATCACATTTTAACATTATACCCACATTATAATATATTCTACTCCCTCGCACTTGACCAGTGTGAATAGTTTGCAAGAAAAGATGAGAACTTACTCCAATAATGAACTTAAAATTATTTACCTCTTTTGAACGTAACACTGGTGATCTTTAAACAGTAGGAATAGTCAGGTTTGGAATTACTACGATATTTATGTATCAAACTACACATTATCCTGTATAACGTGTATCCACACACTGACTGAAATAAAGCTATCTATGTCACTAAATTTATCAGATGTCACATAATAACATAGAAATCTGCTAAAATCCGTACAAACCATTTTCGGTTAAACACAAATCATTGCCGATAATGAATGACGTGCTGTTGTTCACTGCTTGGTAAATCCGCGCAATATCGTAACGTGAGGGTTTAATTATGGCGGGCCGGGGAGAGCGGAGGGGGTTTCTCACAAACTTTAAAAGCTATGGGACATGTGACTTTCAATGGGGCAGCTACAGAATTACTTTAAAACCGCAATTGCCAGTTCTTGAATATTTTACAACAAAAGGGCACTTTCTAATTACCTTTATATTTCTTAATTTATCAACACAAGAACATTAGTAAATGTAACAATAGGGCACTTTCTCATTACAAAAATGAACTTAATTAATGAAATGGGGTACCTTTACATTGGTGATTCTACACAAAACTGGGTTGGGAATGTTACCCAATCCCGGCCCAATTTTATAGCCCTAAAGTTGACTATTAAATACTAAGTCGACATACAATAAACAGCTGGTGATTACTGGAATTAATCGCCGGGTCTTAGCCAGGCATTTCTAATAGGGTGTCTCATCTGTTACTGTTACTGATCCATCTGGTGCGAAGTAAAATCCCGATAGATTTAGATTATTGATACAATGAGAGAAAAGTTTTTTTTTTTTTAAATAGGTAGCATCAATTATAAATCTAGGCAGACGCAAACACAAATATTATCATGGACGTCGTATAAAACGTGGCACTACGGTTACTATGAATGCTGTTATCTGTGTTTCCCGCATTCCGTTGCTTTAGGGCAAGGCCACTTTGGCCTTGAATGGGGCAAAATTTTAAAGGGCACCAAGTCCATGAGGTAGGCACCAACGCCAACTTGCATATAAACGAAGGGCAACAAGGCCATAAAAAATAAATATCATAAAACAATTTCTGTCCCAGGTCCTGGCGGCTGTTTTAATGAAGCAGAACAGTAGAATGTGGTCTCTCTCACTTTGCTTCACTTTTTGTCAATATAAATATTTAACCCCTACTCTTATTCCTTCCTCACCCTTAGCAAAATCAACCATAATTATGGTAACTCAACTCATACATTTATGGACAGACTCTGATTATGGGGGTGTCTCGTGTAAACTGTACACCCTCATCAGTTTACTGGAGTAGTCCTCAATCCATGCCAACACTAATTGAACAGAATAATATTCAACCAAATATGCCTTTTTGAGTTTGATGGGTTGTTTTAGGGGTGGTTAGGCTTATAGGGTTAATGCTGAAAATGTAACTAACAAAAGCAAGTTCTTTTAAACTTGTTTATTGATGCTGAAAAATTATTAACGACGTTTTTTTTCAGGCTTAGGGAGGCTCTTTTCCAAAGTTCAATATGATGTTAACGGAAATGGTTGTAAGCATTTAACAGGATAAAGAAAGCCCAATTACCCTCTTCCTAGTGCTGCGACCGTATAGCAAATTTATTAAAATTTTAATCGCAACAAGTTGTGATCGTTTAGCAAATAACGTCAAGTCACCGAATAAATGACGAAAAATCAATAACCCATCAACCGAAATAGAAAACACAGTTTTACTTCCGCTGAAGGTGCCCTTTCCTTAAATCATGTATATTTTCGTGTGTGGATAAAATCACTCACCACCAAATATCAAAAATTATCAACCGCTGAAAAGGAATCGAAGTTAAACATCAATCCATCGCCACAACAACGGTGTACGTAAAATACAACATTCACTTTTTAGGACATAGCACATACCTTCCAAACTGCCGATTTCCAGCAAATAAAAAGGTTTTTTTGCATACCGATGATTAGGCTACATTTCCCATTGACTTAGTGTAGTTGTTAGGCTAACATGTTGTCGCAGGTTGCAGTATATCATGGATATGTTAGTTCTAGCTAATTGCGTCACAATTTCAACGAATACAGAGATGCTTGGGATAGATTTTCCCGTTGTGGTGTTCGGCTACCATGCGAGCGACGATAGCAGCAAGGAAAGTATGTAAACAAAGCTACGCAAAGTATTGTTTTTTTTTTTTTTGCAAACCGATGAATAGCCTACATTTCCCATTGACTTAGTGTGGTTGTTAGGCTAATACGTGGTCGTAGATTGCAGTTTTTCATGGATATTTTTATATTTCTTTGCGACACAACTTGAGCGAATAAACAGATGGCTAGGTAAGATTTCCATGTTGACTTAGTATGAAGTTAGGCTACCATGTGTTCGGAGATTTGTGGGGATTTTAGGTTTTTGTCGCTGGTACTGAAATTGCTTAGTGGAGTCCGTAATTTGACAGTGACTGTGCGGGAAATTCCCGGTGATTGTGCGCGACCCGCGCACTGCTTCAAATTTTATCCGGGATTGCGAGAACTGTTAGCGCGATCCGCGCTGCTACTGCAAACCCTAGCTAAAGCAAAAGCATGCCACAATTTAACCGGCAGTGAGTAAGTAAAAGTAATACAGAAGGCTAGCCCGCCGCGTTTGTTGCCAGGGCAATGCACTGCAGCGACGCTAACGTTAGGCCTAACTTGATAAATGGCGATATTCTCTTTTCGATTTGGAAATTTATTTGTCTGCAGCAAAATGCCAATGTTTTAAATTTATTTCAACGAGGACCAATTCGGCTTGACATATGAGTGAGTTTAAATTATGTTTGTTCTCCGAGTTAGGCTTTAGTTACGTTAAATTGGGAGGCTGGAGAGAGCCATTTATTGGCGTCTCAATAGTCGTCCCACTCAAATTCGGCCGTCTTTCATTTCGATTTAGCCGTCTCAAAGACGGCGAGACGCATCGCTAGCTAAGACGCGGTTAGTCTGTCGACAAGTTGATTTAAAAATCACAAATCACGTTATCGTAACGTGCGTGTAGGAATGTTATGACAATATACAGTATCCACGTGTACCTAATATCATTTCTGTACAGCAGTATTGGAAACTACAAGAACAGTTGAACTCTCCCCACTCCCCTTGTTTGGCCTCTCTCTAGAACATTAACATAAGTTATTATTTAAACACTGATGAAAAATATACGAAGGTTCTGATGGGACAGCACGACAAATCTCTATTTTTTTCCTCTCGAATTGACGATTGACTCAAAGGATACATCTCGACGAAAAGGATTAATTGTCGAGTTTGCTGCTTTTCATATAACAACAAGTAAAAAAAGGATTTTTTTACGCTTACAGTGGTACGAACTTTATGGATAGGGTGATCGTGCTTTTAACTCGATGGTAACAAACTTTTAGTTTTTTTTTTATATTTAGGTATGGAGCACTTCTGTCTGTGACGCCCACCCACCTTTGATGTTTAACGGGGCCTAGTTGATCTTACCTTATAAGTGTTTAGTTAGATAAGCCAGTGATAATAAATATGTTTACTATATTATATGCTAGCAAATATTAAAGGTCAATTGTGACGATTTGGTTAGATAATGAGTCACTATCGTATCTTTCATTTTGGTTGTATAACAGTGAATGGAACAGAGGGCAGCACAGCTAAATAGCACGTCAAAATGTGACGTTATGTGTATCCATGATTCATGGCTAGGCTGTACGCTAATGATACACACTTATATTTAAGAGTGTGAGTGACGGGTGCAAAACATGGTATATTGCTTAATAGACAGTTGTCGATGGCCTCTGACATGTAGAAAGATATGTACTTTTACAAATAACTTTTGTAATGTTTTGTGTGTCTTTCGTCTTCTTCTTTTTGGTGACGATTTGGTGTTTTTGTGGCAAGAAGAAATAAGAGTGTTTATATTTTCTTTTTGGAAATCCGAAAGTTTGCCATGTCTCGTACAAAATGTCCCAAACATGGTCGGAGGTATAATGTTTTTGCGAAACACATTATTCCTCTATATAATTCGCTTAACTTAAACCAGACATACATACATAAAAGAACTTACTTTTATTATGTCCTTTCAATAAACTTAAAATGTCTCCAAATTACCATTAATCAATGACAATATTTTTAAAGTCGTCGGTTTTACATTGCTATAACATGAGCTTGACTTTATACATTAGTACCAATTTTGTTATACTATGCTCCATTGTAATCCACAATAAACTTATTATCGGAGAGACCACGCTTATGTTTTCATTGAAAGTTCTTTTTCACGCAAAAGCAGTATACAATGATATATAATGTTGATAACCATACAAATAAATTATTTGGACATCAAAAGAGTTATTCTTCAGCTATTAGAAATGTGCGTTCGTTGCCAATCCCCCCCCCCCACCCCTACTCACCGCCGTCATTTAGTCTGTGGTAGTGTAAGTATGTAGCCTGTGGTTTATGACTTACTGTCTTTAAAGTAATTAAGTAAACGAGTGCACTTACATAAGGAGGCGGTTAACGGGACAGTGGTTTGACGACCCTTCTATAGTGTCACGAATTTATCAAGAAATATCCAAAAATAATCAAATAGGTACAAACTTCATCCAGGAAAGAAGAATTCGGAAGCAAAGACTATACAGTATGCCGATAATATGACGTCAAACTGATACAAATGAAAGCTATATACAATCCTCTTCCACCAGCAGTCACGTTCTTAATCCTAAAGCGCTGCATATTCTTTTAGTCTTAGTGATGAGCTTACAACGGCCGTCATTATATTGAGTTACGTAAAAGAAATAGAACCAAAGGTACAAGCGACAAGACTTCGAACGAATTTTTTGTAGATTTACAACGCTATGAAAAAACGGCCGACTTACTTTGCTTGATGCACCATGGGTTAAAAATATAACAATAATAATATAATATTAAATGAAGAAAATTAAATTAATTAATCGTAACATGAATTAAATCATTTAAACTGCTATCATCATCGAACGGGAAATAAACGTTCGAAAATTATCACTGTCAACTAAAATAAGTGGTTACAAGCCTTTGTATGCATATGCTGGAATACGGGAACTTAACGACGCGCAGATCTGTATGTTGTGTTTATAGATAGCAATGATGTAACTCTGGGGATAAGGATCTCTCTGATTTTGATTTACAGCTTAGCTTGATATTTCAACAAGTTCCTAATATCGATAGTTCGATCATATTACACTATAATAGCAATGCTTTAGATTTGCGCATGCGAAATGGTTGTTGTTTAATCCCAGTACATGGATTAAAATATTTCATAAAATATTGGATGATGGAACTAAAGAATAAAAACTGGTAATTTACATTTTCACCATGACAGCAATTTATATTTAAATGATGTAATAATCAATTCTGATCATTAAATGTAATTTAGAAGGTTGGTCAAGAAAAGATAAAAAGGAAAAGCAGTAAAGACTACATCACGTGGTGCTTTAAACATTTCAAATGAAAATTAACGTCACCAAAAAAAAAATTGTGCTTGCCTGGACATTATACTTTCATGGAGACATTTTTTTATTAGTATTGTTTATAGTAAAGAAGCTAATTACACTGAGCTTTAATCTTAAGGTACTACAACGCCGTTGAATTACGCAAAACAATGAATTAATTTATTGCATTAGCGTGACATAGTTCGTTTGATACTTAGTTAAAATCGGTTGTAATAACGAGTTAGGTTTGGCTCTGATTTAGATTCCAAGAAACGATTTTCTTCTGGAAATGATGACTAATTTACTTTAATTACGAAAAAGGAATGAGTCACATGTGAATGTGAATTCGTTCTGGTTTCTGCGTATTCAACACAAATGATAGACAATGACTGCACTAAATTATTCCGCCTCTATCAAGAAAGTGAAGGACTATTGTCTTACCTAATTCACCTTGTTCTAATTTTTCCTTTTGGGCTTAAGTGGTGATTGACCATCGGAGGATGTTCAAAACATCATTTTTAACCATAACATTAATAATACAATTACTTGTTAAGCCGATATTTAAATTTATATATTTATCCAAATTGATGATAATAAAGGTCGTTCAAAGTTGCTTCTTTTATTAAGAAAATAATGGGCTAGTTAAAGTTAATTAATTCGGTACAGTGTTTCTAGTTGTTGATGTGACAATAACCTAAGTCTTGGATAAATGAACTATTGCTATTGTTTAAACTAATACCGTTTATTCCAGATTAGAAATATTAACAAAGAGTTTCATCGGAATGTGTACTCACATGAGATGACGGGAGGTCAACGGGACAATACTTTGACATCCAATATCATCTGTTAATCTCCAGACACTTTCGGGAAGTCAGGAAGGTAAAATTACGTACGAACTTCACCATCTGAAAAGAACTAACGACATGCTATAGTGTATCCCGTTATAAAAACAAAGTGATCCTCTCAAAAAATTAAATCCACCTTCATAAGGAATCATTTTCTCAGCCCTCGAAAAAATGTATAGGTCTCTGAAAACTATTGATCCTGAATTCTTGGTACATAACTTTGGGTTACAAAATCATTGCGAAATAATCACAAGGTAATATCCTGGGATATTGATCCAACGAAAAATGTATTGCACACACATTTACATGGATGAAGACTACGATGAGAAGGTTGCAGTGTCTTTAAATTGATGCCTTTGAAGTAAAACAATATTATTTAACTAAATAGTTACACTATCACCTTCAGTCCCCGTACGTCCAATTGCTATTGTATGGAGTTTATGCACTAGCAACGCGCCCATTCAAGCTATTTTTATGCAATACTGTATGACTAACAGAACATCTGTCCCTGTAATGTTCACAAAGCTAAAGCCACCTGCGTTGTTCTTCTTATTCAGAATGGAGTTTACTCGTATTGTTATGCTAATCTTACCGGATGTTTCCTCGCATGTCAACATTATTCCTGAATCACGTGTATTGTAAAGCAAAATACACACTAATGATATATTCTAGTTTCACTCTGTCGGGAAAAAAATTGGATTATTGCTCAATACCGGTCCTGTTTTGAACCGGTACTCCAGGTTTTACAACTGAAAATGAAAGCTTACCGGAAATAAATTGGATTTTGATTACAAATCCGACCGATAATTCGGTTAAATAATCGAAGTTTAGCATTGTCAATGAAGATTTTTTTTTTTTGACAGATAATGCAAGTTTGTCGTTCAAAGTGATGGATTAAGGACCGATCGACCTAGAATTTTTTTTAATTTATATATGCCAAATATCCATAACGAGCAATATCTTGATCGTCGTCCTGTTTTTAAATTCTGTACATAAAAACACAAGTTTATTCTTTTACTCCTAGCATAACTATATCATTTAAACTAATGTACTAGACAGTTAGCCCTGTAAATGTATAATTGTATTCACAACCTATATACCACACCAAATCGGTTATAAAAACGAGCCCAACCCCCACCCCCTCCTTTGCGATGAATGGGCAAAGCTTTAACGGTTGTAAGCTGTGTATTACCCTGGTTCCACCTTTGTTTCTCTTGATGTTTAATATCTATATCATTATGTTCTTGGAGTATTCATTTCTGTGAACATCAACAACTAACGAACGTCAGGGCGGCCCTTCCAATCTCAAATAAACATGGATGATCTAAATAATACTACAACGTAAGTCTATCCTGACCGTACTCCACAGTCTTCATCTTACGATACCTTTGCTATAAGCAGAAGAAAGTTGTGCCCTTCCCCAGTGAGTCGAAAACTTTATTGTTCTCGTACGCTTTATTCAAAGAGTAATGATAACTATGAGGCGATCAAGGCTTACATTGTTAAGGCCACTACAGAGATATGGTTCAATTTGAATGCAACATGTTTTTAAGTGCATTTTTAGATTGGATGGACCTCTTTCGTTCTAGGCTAAGTAGATTATTCTTTGTTTATTTAAAACAAATACTTAGATTGATTTAGATAAATAGGTTATTTGCTTCAGGAATACCGCAGTCAAGTTGTTCGCTGAAATTGTAAGGTGCTCAAACTAACAGTAAATTAAAGTTTGGGTGTTTGTAGTTTATCTTTAGTTCTTCAAAGGGTTAATTAGATAGACAAATATCTGGGTGACGACAGGTTGCAAGCTTTAGTAACTTAATTGATAACTCTCATTAACCGACTAAAAAACAAGATACCTTGATTTGATTACTTGCAATCTAATTTTGAATATACTCTGACGATTTTGGTAACATTCTTTTTAAGTCGTAATACGGCTGCTTCATGGTTTACAAAGAGAGGAACAATTTCTTTTAATCACAGTTGTGTAAAGTAACGTTTTCTTAAGAGTAAGTTCAGGTAAATTATGATATCAGTACACGATGTAATAAAACATGCAGATAGAAGGCTTGTAAACGAAGAAGTAAAAATTTACACTAAATTTGATTCAGATAACATAAATGTATTTTATCCTGTATTATTAGTTCAAACAGTTTATTTCTTATCAGTAGGTGTACGGACACAGCCACACGGTTATATTGGTTGATATTATAATTATAGGAGTTAACGTTACATGGCTTGGCTAGGGAGACGAAAAAAATGTTACAAATAAACACAAAAGTACAATTTAAAGCGTTGTTAAACGTTAAATTATTTTCACCCATAACCAAACCAAACATGATCAGGTTAAACATCTCTCCGGTCACAGAAGCATTTAACACCCATGCCGTTCCTGCCTCACCCTCGAAATGGATCAACTAACTGCTTGCGTTAAATTTCTTCTTGTTAAACAATGTTTCCCGCCAACTCCCAAAAGAGCGGTAAAATATACTTTTCATATACGTTGGCATTATTTTATTTTTGTTTATAGTAAGATATTGAACCGAATGTAGCCAACTACTACAGGTAAATAATGGAAGTTAACCACACCAATACATCCACCCCCCTCCATTCCCCCTTCCCTTCACTTCAATCTCCACGTGAAATATATGTGGTGTTGCATACCTTACACACCAACACGTGATCATGACGTCATATATGCTAATGATTCAAAATTCTCAACCCCCATCCACTTCCCAGCCAATCAACTAAGTTTCACTTATGCTTAACTTGAGCTTAAGTTCGTGCTATTCATTTACGTGTTTATTATCAGTAGGTGGTCTTATTAAACACTGACGTAAAATAAGATCAGCCAGTTTTCCAGTCAAATGTTCTCGTTATTCAACCAAATACTCCTAACTTCGTGCAAATAGAGAGAGCCCTTCGTGTTGTCAATCTTGAACTTTGATGTGTTTTCTGTTGTATTTGTTGATGAATTTAATGATTATTAGCAGTACGTTGACTGATTCAACACATACAATATTAACTATAGGAAAAATGATTACCCTATCATTGAACTTTGTATCAATCTGAAACTATCGCTTGCTTAGGATTAATTGCCACAATCTGTCAGCTGGCGGTTTACCATGAACCGCGCTGTTAGCGAAGATATATCTCATGCACTGTAGACCACAAAGTCACACCATGAAGGATAAAATAAGGATAAAAAAGGAAATAGGATAAAATTTACTCAGTCATAAATATGAAACGATACAGAATCATACATTAAGTTCTGCTTTTGAATTAGAGATAAAAACAAGTCTTTGGAGCAGCTAAACAGTTCTAAGCATATTCCAGTTTGGTTTGAATTACATCAAATTATATTTGAACTTACGTAACTATAGGCAAGAATCATACCTAGTTTATACATATTATCTACCGGTTTCACTACATTTCTGTCGAAGGTCATCTGAGGTCAAGCGACACCAACACTTGTTTGTAGAAAAAAATGAGATGAACTTGAAGAGAAAGTTTAAATTTAAGGCACACAGAAGGATAGCGACACTTTTATCAGGAGAAGAAGAATTTCTTTATTTCATCCGCAAATTTACCAGCCTCATCTGTTTTGAGAGTTACTGGGTAGCCATAACTTTCTTTGTGATCTTGATACAGACCAGAACAAGTTAGTACATAGACTACATGTTACATAAAGATAACACTGTGGACAATATTTATCTGATTAGTTTCTTTTATTGCTTCCATTGATATTACAATATCAATACATAACTGTAATTTTGTTATATGATGCTACGATATGAGCTATTGATATAGGAACAGATAAATGGGATGAATAGGCTGTAATTGTATCACAATGAGAGACCAGGATCGCCTCAAATGGAACAAGTGTGTTTGGTTGCAAAATTATATATTTGTACAAGCATACAGAAATATGGAAGATACCAAGAACAATTACAATTATTTCCATGGAAATATCTAATATCATAAACAGATACTGCAACGCAGTGATTTCTTCCACATGTATTTGTTAATTTGTGTTTGTATAGTTATGTAAATATTGAATTTTGCGGGACAGAGCTTGGGTTATATTGGTATTCATAATATCCAATTGCGTTAAAGCAAATACGACAAAAACTGAATAACAATGAAGAGATCATGAATATTCATGTATCATCAACCAGCACCATTAATAAAGTGAAGCAAAATAACGATGCATGAAGAATGAAAGATATGTATGGAGAGCCGATGATTGCATTTAAGGTTCATGTTAAATATACAGGACATTATCTTCGTTACTATCATGTTAAAATCTTACTATTATACGTCAAAGTCACGTGTTCCTATTGTCTTCGGGGAACATCATTAGAGATCATAATAATGGAACGAAGAACTGGATTAAAAAAACAATACATGTCATTGTTATTAATTAATGTCTAAGACAATGTTTTAGTATGATTTTGAGTACCACAATCAATGGTGTAGTGGTAGACAGCCAGTCATTGTTAGTATTATAACATTTAACAGTATTCTTCTAATATTCACTGTATGACGCGTGAGTAATATCAAAGATTAATTCATGATAAAGATATAGGAGGAACGAAATAAAGCAACTAAATCTTGAAAGAAAGTAAAATTAAGAAATGGTTGAAGTAGAATGAAATCTAACAATTAATGACTAAATATAACAATAATTAGAGCAAGTATTAGATGTAGTCTTAGAATTGTTATAAATCGAAGGAAAATGTCGGAGTATAAAGAAATAAAGATGATCTAAAATAAAATGAAACCAGTAGAATCATTTATAAGGTGAATTAAAATAACAATGAAAGAATAACATGAAGAGTATATACTATACAGAGCCGATGTTTGTATGTAAGGATTAATTGATATATACATAATATTATCAGCTTTACTAAGAAAAAATTATGTCGTGCTAAAACAATAACTGTTTAACGTTCTACTTATATACCTTATTAAAGAAGACTGGTAATGTAGCAATTAATGAAGACAAACTATAAAATTTCAATAGTTTTTCAAATCTACAAGTCTTGTACCTAACGAATATTCCAGAATCGATATCTCCAAAATAAAAAATGCGTCAGTGACCTAAAGTGACTTTCCCATTGATTGCTTACCTATCACATCATATTAAAATGATCGAAAGCTTACCTATCACATAATATTAAAATGATCGATAGCTTACCTATCATATAATATTTAAATGATCGAGAGCTTACGTATCACATAATATTAAATATGATAGATAGCTTACCAATCACATCATATTAAAATGATCGATAGCTTATCTATCACATAATATTAACATGATACATAGCTTACCTATCACATAATATTAAATATGATCGATAGCTTACCTATCACATAATATTAAAATGATCGTTAGCATGATCGTTAGCTTTCCCTATCATACAATATTAAAATGATCGATAGCTTACCTATCATATAATATTTAAATGATCGAGAGCTTACGTATCACATAATATTAAATATGATCGATAGCTTACCTATCACATCATATTAAAATGATCGAGAGCTTATCTATCACATAATATTAACATGATACATAGCTTACCTATCACATAATATTAAATATGATCGATAGCTTACCTATCACATAATATTAAAATGATCGTTAGCATGATCGTTAGCTTTCCCTATCATACAATATTAAAATGATCGATAGCTTACCTATCATATAATATTTAAATGATCGAGAGCTTACGTATCACATAATATTAAATATGATCGATAGCTTACCTATCACATCATATTAAAATGATCGAGAGCTTACCTATCACATAATATTAAAGTGATCGATAGCTTACCTATCACATAATATGACAATGATCGATAGCTTACCTATCATATAATATTAAATATGATCGATAGCTTTCTTATCACATAATATTAAAATGATCGATAGCTTACCTATCACATAATATTAAATATGATCGATAGCTTACCTATCACATAATATTAAAGTGATCGATAGCTTACCTATCACATAATATGACAATGATCGATAGCTTACCTATCATATAATATTAAATATGATCGATAGCTTACCTATCACATAATATTAAAGTGATCGATAGCTTACCTATCACATAATATGGCAATGATCGATAGCTTACGTATCACATAATATGACAATGATCGATAGTTTACCTATCACATTATATTAAATATGATCGATAGCTTACCTATCACATAATATTAAAGTGATCGATAGCTTACCTATCACATAATATGACAATGATCGATAGCTTACCTATCATATAATATTAAATATGATCGATAGCTTACTTATCACATAATATTAAAATGATCGATAGCTTACCTATCACATAATATTAAAATGATCGATAGCTTACTTATCACATAATATGGCAATGATCGATAGCTTACGTATCACATAATATGACAATGATCGATAGTTTACCTATCACATTATATTAAATATGATCGATAGCTTACCTATCACATAATATTAAAGTGATCGATAGCTTACCTATCACATAATATGACAATGATCGATAGCTTACCTATCATATAATATTAAATATGATCGATAGCTTACCTATCACATAATATTAAAGTGATCGATAGCTTACCTATCACATAATATGGCAATGATCGAAAGCTTACGTATCACATAATATGACAATGATCGATAGTTTACCTATCACATTATATTAAATATGATCTATAGCTTACCTATCACATAATATTAAAGTGATCGATAGCTTACCTATCACATAATATGACAATGATCGATAGCTTACCTATCATAAATATTAAAAAGATCGACAGCTTACTTATTACATAATATTATAATGTTCGATAGCTCACCTATCACATAATATTAAAATGATCGATAGCTTACGTATCACATAATATGACAATGATCGATAGTTTACCTATCACATTATATTAAATATGATCGATAGCTTACCTATCACATAATATTAAAGTGATCGATAGCTTACCTATCACATAATATGACAATGATCGATAGCTTACCTATCATATAATATTAAATATGATCGATAGCTTACTTATCACATAATATTAAAATGATCGATAGCTTACCTATCACATAATATTAAAATGATCGATAGCTTACCTATCACATAATATGGCAATGATCGATAGCTTACGTATCACATAATATGACAATGATCGATAGTTTACCTATCACATTATATTAAATATGATCGATAGCTTACCTATCACATAATAATAAAGTGATCGATAGCTTACCTATCACATAATATGACAATGATCGATAGCTTACCTATCATATAATATTAAATATGATCGATAGCTTACCTATCACATAATATTAAAGTGATCGATAGCTTACCTATCACATAATATGGCAATGATCGAAAGCTTACGTATCACATAATATGACAATGATCGATAGTTTACCTATCACATTATATTAAATATGATCTATAGCTTATACCTATCACATAATATTAAAGTGATCGATAGCTTACCTATCACATAATATGACAATGATCGATAGCTTACCTATCATAAATATTAAAAAGATCGACAGCTTACTTATTAGATAATATTATAATGTTCGATAGCTCACCTATCACATAATATTAAAATGATCGATAGCTTACCTATCATATAATATTACAATGATCGATAGCTTACCTATCACGTAATATTAAAATATTCGATAGCTTACCTATCATGTAATATTACAATGACCGATAGCTTAACAATCATGTAATATTAAATGATCGTTGTGATTGATTCTCCTTTATTCTCACAAACAAATAGAAACTTTAAGTGATGCAGTAAAAAAAAAAACTTGAAAGAAATAATACAATTGAAAACTTAAAAACACAGAGAATGTATCATTGTATTTAATGTTTACTTAAAAATGTACAAAACATTTTCAGCGTTATTATATTCATCTTGTTAAATTATGTAAGCTCATTTGATGGTTTCTTGTCCTGACAGCGAAGGCTTTATTTAGGACTATAATAACAACGGAGGGCATCAGAAGACAAGGGTGGGTTGGGGGGGGGGGGTATGAGCACCTCTAAAATTATATTGCTTGGTTTTGAATAATGCAACATTATGGTATCTAGCCAAGCATTGTCTCGTGGACGATATTTAACAAATTTAACAATAATATAGTCTCAACCATCTCAAATTATTACGCACCGATTACGTCATATATTTTTTTAACATTCTGGTCAAAATGTGTAATGAAAAAGGGAAAAATGGATAAAGAGAAGTAAAATGAAAAGAAAACGTTTCTACTTGTTACAAATCGTTATACAGCTTATATTGAATCATGACATCATAGCCTGCTATAGGCCAATATACATTTTCTGAAACATCGCGAGTGAAAGCATCCCTGTCAGAACTGTTTACTGTTTAATGAAATGTGAGTCAAGAGATTATTGAAAATAAAATTAAAATAATCTGTTTTTAGAAAGAACAATACAAGGAACAGACAATTGCTATTGTTGGTGATTATTTCACATTCATATATATGTATAGAGTGAAGACACATGAATTATAATAAGTATACAATCACATGTGAAACATGATATAACTTGATTGTTTGTTGGACGTTGAACCGTTATACGGATACGTTTAGTGATGAACCATAACTAAGGTAGTGATGCACACGATATATATGTCATTGTCACTGCCCTTGGTAGTTCCAATGTGTTGTAATTCACTCTGTATTCAATAACAAGGGTTAGGTTTCAATGACGTTTTTGTTTGAAGCCAATTAGCAAATATTAATGTTACTCACAAACTAAGGGCATCAACCCGACCCCCCCCCCCCCCTCCTCTCTCTCTCATATAACCTACATCCATTGTAACACTGCGGACATCTAACCAATTTGCCCCATATTCAGTACACTTGATGTGGTGATAATTTCATTCAAAATCCGTTGAAACATTTTGGAAAGCTCTTTTCAGGAATTGAATAATGTACAAGTGAAAAAGAACACGTGACACAAAAGAAATGTCGTGTAAATGACAGTAAAAGCATTGTTGATGTTTTAAGTATGTGTTCACATTATTTTAACTTTCTACTAAATTGGGAACAAAAACTAGACATGTATGGGTATAAAAGTAATATATTTCGTGAATTAAAGTAACGTATGTTTGCTTAAACTGTGTGTGTGTGTGCAGGGCTGTGTATGTTTTGCACACTGTCTGAGTAAAAGTCATTATTATAAGTAACATACCATCCACTCATAATCAATTCATTCTGCAATGTACTTTCTATTATAGGTCAGGTACATGACTAAATCCCATCCATCAGTACATATAGTCCTACTGCAGGAATAAGTGAATTGATGACGAAACAATCGTGCCGTGCGTTATATGCAAATGTGTCATACTGAAATTCAAATTGGAGGGTCTTGTTGACATCTTGAAGTGTTATTAGTATCAGACAACCTTCCAAAATAAATAAAAAAGTTAAGGTGTTTGTTACTTCGTCCTTTCAAAGTTGATACTAAAGTGATTTGATGACGTCATCTTGATGTTGGCGACTGCCAGGCGATGCTCAAATTCTCCTACATCATTCCGCCGAGCTGCAATATAGATAAATGTCACGTGATGTAGGTTAAATCGATATCATTACAAATTCATCTTCAAACTCGCTAACAAAGGCATTTAATCGGAGTAAACATTCCGGTACATTATATTAAATATACAAAACTGTTAGTAACAAACACATATATGATCTTTGTAACGTTGATTGATACTTAGGGACAAATACGAATTGTTCAATTAGTACATAGTTATTAGCATATTGTATGCATAACGATTGAGTATAGTAGAACTAATGCACTATGGAGAATGCGGCTTGGAAGCAGTGCGCCACCAAATCAGTACAACAGCAAAGAAACAGGGAAATATCTAAGAATAATGTAATCAGTTGCATGCAATACTTCGCGTCCATAATAGATAGTAGACCCTTTGACCCCTGACCCCATCACCCCACCCCCTGACCCCTATCGATTCAAGAGTGTCTGACATTATTACCTCTGTTTCATATATACTGTAGCCATGTCTAATGATGTAGCAGACACCAATCGCTACATCACTATACCAACATAGTATGATGCCATATAAGGTTTTACTTTCTCTCGTAATATATAATAATTATATTATTAACTAATAGCCTTATTATATAACCTAATTGTATAATGAATTGTGACTTTAAATAACGTGGATGCAGAAATGACTTTGCAAATGAAGTCCGTAGTGTGTGTAACAAAATAACCTCTATCTTTACAACAGACCATTGAATTCGTTATCTGTTTTAAATGTACCGTTAATACACTACCATTTCTTTATTACTCTTTCCTTGATCCTCAGCTGAACATTTCAAGGATAAAAGTCCCTGAATAATGCATCGAATCACCTAGCCCAGACTCAACTCTCTTCTTATTTACAGATTGAAATGATGTTTCACGTCCCTAGAAGTCGCGTTACCGTATTGAAATCAGATAATTTTCCTCATTAGTGTTTCTTATAATTACAACTTTTGTTTACATTTGCATTAAATGGAGAAAACTTATGCGTGATTTGCGGTTGGAATACAAGATCAACAAGCACTAGATCCCAATATAACTGTTTCAGCGATATTACGGATGGTCGCTGATAAGCAATACATCTACTAGAAATGAAGGTTATATATTCGCCAAAATTTGTCAACTTTGTTATTGCTTATATCGACATAACTTCAAAGACAAAATGCGGAAGGTACATTGCATCTAAAATTGAATGATGTTGACTTACAGTTCCTGCTTCCTCTACGTTTTCAATCAAATCCTGCAGTCTTTTACGTACTCTGTAGAGTGATAGGAAACACTATTAGCAGTTCAGTGAGCAATTCTGTTACAAAGTTAATGTTTAAGAAGTGACACTATATACATATGTGGCTCATTAATGATAGTGGCTGGACTACTAATTCTACCACGCAGACTCTTAACTTTAGATCAGTTCCTCAGATGCAATACAAACATCGATGGGAAACCTGCGAGCTTAATGACCCTAAATGAAAACTTTACAATTCATTATAGATTGGAAATGACAGATATCATCAAAGGGTCCTCTGTTGTCTGTATAAAATTAACAGAACATATTTGGAAACATAAATTATAATTTTATAAAACAATGGATCAATATATAAAATTCGACCTGCACTGAGGAGCATATATCATCACCAATGTAACTTTAAAGGAGCGTTCAATAGATGTAGCACTTTTTAAAGGTGAATATCTTGAAAACAGAACAGTGATTGGAACGTTACTAGCTCAGATTTGTCAATTTATATTTAACTAAAACGTATCAAGACTTAAATCCTGTCTAAAGAAAATATTTTATAGTTTATACCATTATGTTATAAGTTATATAAAAAAAAACAAGAAATTGTTGTTATTCGACCCCTTGTTCACCCCCCCCCCTCACCCCTCATTATCTACCATGACTTCAACATTCATATTAGGAGTGCTCAAAGCATCACTGTAACCTTCTTTCTCTTGCTAAGTTTGGAAATGTCTAACATAGAAATTGATCAACCTGAGGCACTGTCATTATATATTAAGGAAATAAAAGTTAGTTAAATTAAGGAAATAATCATTTTCTCGGCTCTAAAGATTTTCGTCGCCCGGACAGTTTTAGTTAGCGTTAGTCACACACATATATCAAATTAATATTTCAAAACTGTCGAATCTTGCTCCATTACTCGAAGGAATGAATACTTGACTATTACAAAGTAAAAGCGCATTCACAGATTTTGCATAACATGATGCAGAAAAGTGTTCAAATTCTACAAATAAATGATACTTTCAACAATATTGTCAAAGTCATGGAAATTTATAACCACGTATTCTAGAACACTTTATATCACGTGAAATCAACCCATATGCGATCAAAAATTATATCTGTATTCCCTACCTTTCGAACTACATTGCCATCGCCGTCACATCTCTGAAACGAAGAGAATTATATATAACTGTTAGTTGATGAAAAGATATTTAATAAAGAATTACGCAACGTTAAATTTGACACCAAATTAAATTTTAAAAAGTATATTTGACCTCCCAGTAATTGATGTTTGATATCCATACATACACATTAAACATTAAGTATTGAGATGTACATTCAATGCATGAGATATCCATACATACATATTAAACATGTAGTATTGAGATGTACAGTCAATGCATGAGAAATCCATACATACACGTGAAACATGTAGTATTCAGTGTACGGACAATGCATGAAATATCCATACATACACGTTAAATATGTAATATTCAGTGTAGAGTCAATTCATGAGATATATATTCATACACTTTAAACTTATAGTATGGAGTGTACAGTCAATGCATGAGATATCCATACATACACGTAAAACACGCAGAATTCAATGAACAGTCAATGCATGAGATATCAATACATACACATATTACATGCAGTATTCAGTGTACAGTCAATGCATGAGATATCCATACATACACATAAAACATGCAGTATTCAATGAACAGTCAATGCATGAGATATCCATACATACACGTAAAACACGCAGAATTCAATGAACAGTCAATGCATGAGATATCAATACATACACATATTACATGCAGTATTCAGTGTACAGTCAATGCATGAGATATCCATACATACACATAAAACATGTAGTATTCAGTGTACAGTCAATGCATGAGATATCCATACATACACGTAAAAAATGTAGTATTCAATGAACAGTCAATGCATGAGATATCAATACATACACATAAAACATGCAGTATTCAATGAACAGTCAATGCATGAGATATCCATACATACACGTTAAATAAACATGCAGTATTCAGTGTAGAGTCAATGCATGAGATATCCCCTCAATACCCCCCCCCCCCCCCCAACTTCTCTTCATCGACATAGATGACACACCCTTAATGTTCTTTTTGCGCTCATGTCATTAGTTTAGGAATAGCTTAGGAATAATAAGTATGAGATATTCAGTGCAAAACACGTTGATCCAGCTTCATAGCTTAAGAAATAATATATATATATATTTATATATATATATATATATATATATATATATATATATATATATATATATATAAATAAATATACTTCGGTACTTTGTGCAATCATGTTACCGTCTACATAAGAAAATCCAGGGGGGCAAGCACACAATTGTACAAAATAAATATTAACCGGTTTATAATCAACCAAGTAACCGTCATTAATTAAACTGTTTTTGTCAGTTTTCTGGGACTGGGGGGGGGGGTGGTCTGGAGTAGCAAAGAGAGGGGCAGCATTGTTCTGTAAGGAGTCTAAATAAGTACAAGTTCAACCATTTCTTGGTCTTGGTTGGGTCCTACTTTTCTCTTGTTTGTGTGGGTTGGCTTCGGTGGATGGGTAAAGGAGTGAGGCGAAGCCCCCGTAAGCTGCAGCATTTCAGATAGTTAATTACCTCAGCTGGTAGTTCTGGAGCACATAAATGTCAGAGAGTAATTGTAAGCCGCACCGTTTCTTGGACTTCTTGTTCTCTCGTAGTAAGTTTAAAGCACTAAAAATACATTTTAGAGAAGGCATATATGTCTCCGATATGTATTCTAAGCCCTGGTGGGGGGGGGGAGGGGGCTGGGACTTCAGCTGTGACAAGTTTCATATACTTAAAGCAGAAAAGCGCACTGGAATATAATTAAGCCCGTACGGTGGTCCAGGGGCCAAGCCTGTGGCAGAGCGTCCATATAGTCAGGGGGCGAATGCCCCCCCCCCCCCTGGCGGACTCAAATGGACTGCTGGCGCCCTTTTCAGCTTTTACCACGTTTTACTTATTCGCGATTATTGACTTTTTTATTGCATTCTCATCTACCTATTGACATTTGTCACATTTTGTTGGTGTAATTTTCTGACAAAATGCTCTAACGACGGTTATTATTTTGTCGGCACTTCCCTTGTACGAAGCTATTTCCAAGAACTGTACGGGGTTTTCAATCTATTTTTAGACGATACGCCACGCGCAGTGGCTGAAATAGTAATAAACACCAGACTTGAAGTCGGTATGCAGTGTACGTTACACGCCGCTCCATGATCAGTGTGTTGATTAGTGCAGTAGGTTACAGCAGGCACAACAGGCATTGTGTCAGGGCTAAGAAAACATGAGCCCTCACAAAGATACCATAAGCGCATGTACTTTCAATACCCATATAAACTTCCGACTTGTCACAAATGGCGATGACGCCTATATATTCTTAGATTATCTGCAAATTAGCAAGGCCCGGAAAGTGTCATTTCCGTCGATCAAGGGCGTATCTTTTCTCAAAAAATGTCTGTACGCTCCGCGCCAACCTGTGGTGGCGCTGCGCTTATATAGTGTCAAAAGCGCCACTACAGACCATTCTTACCCCCTGATCAATACCCATAGCTCCGCCACTGGGCCAAGCCCCCGGAACCTGTAGCATTGGGAGATAATTCTTACTCCTTTTTTGCTACTTTGGTTTTCAAGGGCGACAAGTCCCAAAATTGCATCATTTCAAAACGATATAACAGGAGCGAACCAACCGTCCAAGTAATCCCCCATAGCTTTAAGGACTATAGATCAGAAGATATATAAATGAAAATCGTAATGAGTTGGAAAATCAAGAACAGTGAAAAACTTCCAGCCTCCACCGGTATATATACAGGGATGTGCCCAGGATTTCGTGAGTGCCGGGAATACTGATCGCCGTCCTGGGGGAAGGGGCGATTTTTGAAAGTGCTCAGATGCTAAATGCTGACACTTGTGTAGCTTTTAAACACTTACATAAGTACTAGTTTTACTAACAATTTACATTTTTCTTTTTAGTGAAATATATAACGTACCTGGTAAAATGTATTAGTTTGTTTCAAAGACATTTTACAAGGGACCGATTGAGAGCCGTAAGTAATGTTTCTCGCATGCGTAACTGATGCAGTATTAGTCTGTATAATTTTGTCATAGGCTAGGCCCAATTTATGTTAAATATATCGTTAGTAATGTTGGGATTTTAGATGAAAATAGTGCTGGGCGGGATTCACGATTTTTAAGACAGTGCTGGGCGGAATTTTTTAGTGCTGGGCGGGGCCGCCAGTGCCGCCCAGCGTGGGCACATCCCTGTAAATATATATTGAAAACGTAATGAGAAGGAAAATCTAGAACAATGAAAAAACTTCCAGCCTCCACCGGGATTCGAAAAGCCTCCCGGTTTATACGCGGACACCCTAACCACTAACCACTGGACGCTGATTGTAGGTCCAGAGGTTCGAAACTGGTAAGGAAGGTCGTTATTCCACTGTAGGCGTTTGTCACCTGTATCGAACAATACTAGTTCTGTTTTGGTGACATATTTGCCTTACTCTAGAGATCAAACATGATGCTGACCAACCCGAAGTCAGTGATTCCTAAAGCCGGATCTCGAAAGAGATACTTTGAACATAGTCTCATATATATATATATATATATATATATATATATATATATATATATATATATATATATATATATATATATATATATATATATATATATATATCAGGTGCGTATCCCGGGGGGGGCGTTGGGGGCGCGCGCCCCCCGGGTAAGAAAAAGAGGAGAGAAAAAAAGAGAAGAAAAAAGAAAAAAGAGGGGGAAAAAGAGGAGAAGGAGGAGAGGAAGGAAGGGAAAAGAAAAAGAAGAAAGAGAGAAAAGGGAGAAAAGGAGGGAGATAAGAAAAACGCCAACTGAAGACACCGGGAAGAGAAAGAGGAACAGTGACATTATTACAGCGCTGATCCCTATTATATACACAGGGTAGCTAGTGACGGATCAAGGATTTCGGAAGGGGCGTGTGCCTCACCCTACCCCTTACACCGACAACTCAATTTTTGACGTTTCCATTTTCCCTCTCTCACTCGTGATCAATATACTATATATGGTCTACCATAACGCGTGTGTGTGTATATATGCCTTAAACAATTGTAGAATTGTGTTATGAAACCAATTGTGGCTGGTCTCGAACTCGACCGTGTCGTCGGGGAACATTACGCATTTCGTGAAGGGGGCGACCGCCACCCCCCCCCCCCTTCAGCATATTTTTTTTTATGATATTGCTAGTAATTTCAAAATTGAAAGTGCTCAGATGCAACTTACAAGGCATGGGAAGTGTCATTTCCAGCGATCTGGGAGGCATTTCCGGCAAAATTTGCTTTTACGCTTCGCGCCAACAAATGGTCCTGGGTAGTGCCATTTCCAGCGACCTGGGAGGGATTTTCGGCCAAACTTTTCTTGTACGCTTCGCGCCAACTTATGGTGACGCAACACTTAGATACTTTGCCTACAGGCATCACCTCTCCCTTGGCAAATTCCTCGCTACGCGCCCGGTGTTCGAATTTGTAAAGCAAACAGCAGATATCACATCATATCAGTGAGCATGAAAATGGCGTTCCAGGATGAACAGCCTCAAAACTGTCCGACTTGCCCGAAAAAAATAACCAAAAATTTTCGCGCGCTCCGCGCGCGTTCAACATGTTGATGTCAATATCATATCAGCAAGCAGCGGTTGTTAGCCCACATTACATGCCATCGTGTACCGTACGGTCCGTCGGGATGATAATGTAAACAACGAAATGTCTTATGCAGATGGAGAAAAAGCATGGAGGTCCAATTATGTCAAAACTATATTTTACATTAGTCATGGAGAATTAGGGACTGCACCCCTCGCCTCTTACGCCTATGTGTGTAGTGTCCGGTTTCGGAGTTTTATAATAGTCGCCATAAGAGGTTGCAATATTTGTACACCAATAAATTAACTGAGTCTGAATTTTCGAAAATTTCTGACCATCATTCTTCATCACACTTCCCTCTACTCGTGCAATTTCAGAGCTCCCAACTGACCCGCAATTCGCGGGTTGGACCCGCATTCTAACACCCAAACCCGCTGACCCGCAAAAGCGTCCGAAAAACCCACATTGTAATTGTCAAGTATACATAAAAAAAAAATTGCATTAAATTTTCACTTAGCAACCATCATTTCTTAAGCATTTAGCATAATAGAGTATAAACCCTCCTTAAGTTTACAGCATCATTTGAACCTCAAGTTAGCCTCTATTTCTTTTCATTGGGGCGAGCAGCGAACATTTTCATGCCACGGGAAAGAATGAATTATCACCTACTATTCAATTTATTGATGTTACACACAAAAAAATGCATAGTTCTCAGAACATTCTTGGTGTCAAAAGCCTTTCTAAGTGCCACCATTTTACATGTAGGCATCACCAGGATTACAAAAAATTCAAAAGGGGAGGAGGACACCCCCTCCCCTTATACCCCTCCCCCAGGACGGCGATTCGTGGCATGGACCAGCTTTTGCCTTCTCAAGAGTTGGGAGCTATGCAATTTTGACCGGTCTGTTAGGGGTTGATGGAGGTTTTTCTATATTGGTTGTCCATAGATGAAATTTTGTGCGACATTATGGGTATTTTTGAAGTGAGAATGTGAATTTTCAAATTCTGAACAAATAATGGGCTTGAAACCTTGAAAAGTGGGGCTGACGGATATTGTGGGCCGCGACGTAGAATCACCTACAGAAGCAATGATCCACAGGTCATGTGATGAGGTCGAACATGATTTGTGACTGGTGACAATATTCAAAAAGGTTATGGATGGAAAAAAAAACTATTGGGAAATACTTCGTTCTCAGGCAAAAGTGTACATCTGGTTGGTCATTTCAAGGCCGAGAAGTACCATTTCCGGTGATCTGGGTGGTATCAAAACCAGAAATTTTCTTGTACGCTGCGCGCCAACCGATGGTGGCGCTCCGCTTAGATAGTAATTCGCGCCCCCGGGTTAGAAAATCCTGGATACGCGCCTGTATATATATATATATATATATATATATATATATATATATATATATATATATATATATATATATATATATATATATATATTTATATATATATATATATATATATATATATATATATATATATATATATATATATATATATATATATATATATATATATATATATATTTATATATATTTGACATGTTCCTGGACGGAATGACATACTGTATTTTGTTTCGACATGTCCATATTAAATTGTAACATGTTGATATCAAATTGGACATTGAAAACGTTTGGCTCTCCGTCACATTGACTCACTTGTAGTTGTTGAGATAGTTTGTTTACAAGTTGGCAGACACATCCACAAACACACACGCACACCTCCCCCCCCCCCCCTCAACCCCCATACACGTAAGCGAACCTGATAACATTGGTGCGGAACCAATCAAATCATCCAGACATTATTTTTCTTTACCTTGCTGCAATTTAATTCAAATAGAAGCACTTGAAGCATTTTTGTAGATTCGTTTAAGTAACATGTATTGACCTTTTACTTTCTTGTATTTAAATTCATATTGATGTATATATGTTTTTTTTATATTTCTTAGTCTTTGGTTCATTTGTTTATGAACATTTAAAATGTTGTAATGGTGATAATTCAAAGGAATAATGTATGCGCCGGATTTTTGTAATGAATTCGAGTAAGATATTTTTTTTACGGAAGCTATAAGTGAACATATTATTTGTTTAACGGTGTAGCAATATTATTGTAGGAACTATGAATATGACCGCTTGTAATAAGTCTCAGCAGGTGATGAGAATAGAATCAACTACAGCCCCAATTCTTACTTGTATAAGAAGGTGAAGCTGGTATGTGCATATGTCATGAAATATGTAATAGGTCTGATTTAAGTTCCGAATCTGGTTAAAAAGTTACCAGGTTTTTAATAGTTCAAGCATTTATCAACGTTATAATAATTCATCAAACTGGTGAAAACTATTGAGTGCTATTTGATGGCAATTAAGTTGATATTGTAAACGTAACCAGCTATGTTAATGTCACATTCGTTAAGTTAGTCTTGTCATCCAACATTGCTGTAAACGGATCATCCAGGTTCTCCAAAGGAGAGTCTACTGCACATCTAAGATGCTTTAAAAAAATACAGAAAGCAATATACGGCAAAGGCTTAGAATATTTATGTCCGTGACGCAGTATCTTGAATACATTCAGATATATGTGGGTGATCTTTTGAACAATGTGTACGTATACAGCCTCACAAGGTGTCCAGTTCTTTGGTTACCATGGTATTTAGACAACAGAACGAAGTAGTAGTATAATTGCCTCACATTCTAACTGGTATGATGGTCTTGTTGTGTAAATGTGCGTGAGAAGTGATTTGATCACAGCTCAACCGAAACATCGGTAATGATTTACTCCACAGAGCATATCTGGTGCCACTCTTCCTTCATTTAAATAAATCGCCAAAATGTCCAGCATTTGCACTTTGGAAAACGATGAGTCGGTTATTCACATGCAATTTCGTTTATATACGCACTCCAAACACAAATGATAGGTAATGAAACCAGTTTCTGATATGATTTTTAAACCATGCAAAGAACAAAGTGGCATCGCGCTGCTTTGCATCGGTCATCATCCGTCACATTACTTGTTCATTCTCATTTCTGACCTACAAACTACAGGTGTTTAATGTCCTATACACATTAGTGTACGTGGACACGTCGCAGAAACATTTACCTTGATAAATTTGAGTTAATAATTGAGTAAGATTGAACTAAGAAGAAAGAGTTGATTTTGCTACAATTTGCTGGTGGTAAACTTGACCGTTAAAGGAATGAGAAGGACTTGGCAACATAATGTTACTTCAGTCCACCAGGGATGAGTAAGTTTTGTAACAACAGATATCTATGGCACTACATTTTGGGACACCAAATTATCTTAATCTGGTTAAACAACAAATAGTTCTCTGATTAGGAGCAGTCACGTGATTGTGACAACTGACAACATATCTAGATATCTTAGTTAGCTGCAGGGTATCCAATAATTCTGCGAATATTAAAAGGTTTGGTCAAAGTTACTACCTATGACGTGATAGGCAGCTTTAGTTAAAGGAAGACCAACTTCTCCTTTACACCAGAGAAAACGAAGAAAATGAACATAACAAGTGAAAACCAGGGAGCCTGCTACAAAGACTAATATGCAAGGGAAGCCACAGTAAGCTACAGGGTCGGCTAAACGGACTGTTCTTACGACTGTTGTATGTGCTATGGTGAACATTTGCCCCGAAATTAAATGAACATAAACAAGAACGTTGCAACATGATTGACAACATTCTACGGCTTCATATTTAATGTACATCGAGAGGATGAAGTAAAAGCGGGATATCTTTAGTACTTTCCTTGAGGTGAACCTATTATTTTATTTAGATATTTGTTAATGTCATCGATTTCTACTACAGCTAAGTTTTGTTTCAGAAGAGTAATACCAATGTTTCACGAGGATGTAGTGGTTCCTTGGAAATGTTTAGCAACGTCGGTTATGTCAATTATGTTGTTTCAAAAACATACACGCTACTAGTGTTCTACTAAATGTTGAAATGATATGCTCGGTTGCTAATTAGCATACCAATGCTCGTGAAAAACTTACAGACTTTTATCTCAAAATATATTTTTAAGATATTTCTTTTCACTTCCAGATTTTTATCAGTTTATTTCTACGTTTGAAACAACATGATACAAATGTTTACGTGATTGGTCCTGTATTGGCTGGTGCCCTCAACTCTCCACCTAATCTTAGACACTTATGATAAGCAATGAAGGAGGCTGGAAGGTCCAGGTGTGGCAATATAATATCCTTAACAATTGAAGATAATTATCAAGATACAATAAACAATTTCGTGGATTACAATTTATGAATATTTAAATCAGATTACCAGTTACCGACTATACCGTAGTTGGAACAATTCCACTCCAACCCCCCCCCCCCACCCCGCCCTGGTTCCTGACTCTTTCAAAATCGTCTAATGTATCTATGTTTGTGTATGTTCAGAGCATGAGGGAAATAATACGAATATGTGTCTTATATTCATATTTTTTGAAGTGATTGCATATGTTTTGGTTACCATGGTATCTGTACAACAGAACAACAAAGCGGGTAAGTAGAGCTACACACACTAGTACAGAGTTTCTTTCTATTTTCTAATTTACTTCCATTTAACACGATTGCAATAATCACCAACCCCTCCTTCCCTCACCTCTAAAAAAAAGGAAAAAAGAAAGAGTATTAGATCGGAACACTTGCAATGTTATTAATGAAATCAGCTTCTCTTTCCTTCATATCTACAAATACCAAGATCATGGTAAGCATTACCATTCAGAAGAATATACTAGAGTTTATTGGTTTCAAATAAAAACCAGGCCGTCCTTTCATTTTATCTAAGCCTGCTGGACCCATACACTTATAACAGTCACGTATATACACTAATATGGATAACTAAGAATTTAAGCAAGTGATCCTTCAAATCTCCTGAAGAATTTTAAGGAACAAAGTTAATTTATTAGCAATATTTAATTCCAAAGGAAGAATGACAATGTATATTTGTGTTGCTTCTTCTACAATCTGCTGGTAACATATTTGTCCGTAAAAGGAAAGACAAGGACCTTGAAACCAACATTTTACTTTATTTCAGCAAAATCACACCAGCTGGTTAAATGAGAGTAGGCATGGACTTTAATGGTTGGAAAGAAACAAATAAAACATGACAATTAATTTGTGGGACACTATATTGTCTGAATTTGATTAAACGATAAATAACTCACTAGTAAGTAGCATTAATTGGTTGTAACAACATATCTACATATCTTAATTAGTTGCAGGGTTATCCAGTTATGTGTGCATATTATATGGATTGTTCAAAGATATAACCTATTACGTAACATCAAGCTTTATTTAATTTTATTAAAACGTCTACCCAGTGACTTAATTTTCAATTTTATTTGAGAACACTACGAAAGTATAGAAACCAAGTTAACATACATTTTTAGAGTCAAATTCCCCATACATTTATTCCTATTACTAACTTCCAAGTTTTCCACATCACTATTCTGTGCATTTGACCACTCGCAAAATAACATATAGAAATAGTTCAATTTAATTTGATTACCCTATTACTTGATTAAGACCAACAATTTAAAGTATTAAATCTATCAGTGTTAAATCATACATGGAAGACCCACGTCTCACACCAACAAAAACAATTAAAAAAATATCCATGTCCATGTCTATTTAAAACCAGGGAGCTGCATGGTACAGTAAGACACAGGGTCAGTTAAACGGTCTGTTACAACATAAATCAGGAGTATGGCTGTAAACGCAACAGTACGTTTACTGTGCGTACGTAATTATACTACGTACGTACGTATTACGGACATACTACGTACGTACGTAATATTATCACGTCCGTACGTGATAATTATTACGTACGTATGTAGTAATTACCACGTACGTACGTAATAAATACAACGTACTTACGTGATACTATTACATGCGTAAGTAGTATTATTACGTCTGTACATGATAACTAATGCGTACGTACGTCATATCTTTTTTTTTTACCATGTCCTCTCTAGAGTTTTGTACTTACACAACCCCTAAAAATTATATGACGGTATATATAAGTCAAAAATGATTGACATATACCTAGCAAACATGTCAAAAAGTTAACATTTTATATGTATCTTTACAGTATAATACTATCTCACTGATAATCTCACTGATATGGAAGTTGTACGAGTGTTTCAATATAGAACAAATCATTGGACGAGCTGAATAAAATTCATGAAAACAATGCTCACATATCGAGATCCTCCACCCCTCCCCCCCCCCCCCTTCATATTCCGTTCTGATCTCTCAATGTTCTCTTCTTTCTTACACCGTACACGGTGATCTGAATTCTGCTTTTCTCTGAATATCGCAAAATATTACGTTGCATCTTTACAAACTAAAACTACTAGAATTTAGAACCTTCACTCATTGCTGTATGTTTACATGCATTGACGTTTTATAAAAAAAAAAACATTAAGAGTGATTTTGTCCATATACTTTAATCTTACATTGAACTATTCGAATATTCTCTATAAGGATACAGTATTGTAGTATATAGCTGGAGTCCCAGTTGTTCATGTTTTGTACGAAGTGTATATTATTTCAGACATTTCTTGCTTGAAAATATATTAAATCAAATTTAGATGAAGAAATAACGGGGATAATATGAAGACAAATTTTTCCAATTGAATACCTGAAGTTGATCTAGTTAACGTTAGTTTCGTTGTCCAATTATCAACTATTTTAATATTTCATTAACATAAAAAGGTGACCTTGTTGCCTTTATTCCCAATTTTGATGAAGAAGGTATTTTTCTTCAACGTTAGCAAAAATATTAATACAATCCTGATTTAATGAAAACTTAGCATGTGTGTCTCGTTTTTGCAAACCAGTATTGTGCCTTTATATAAACCTGCGAGAGAATATCTTGAATAATAAAACAAATTTGTGGTTGGGTAATAAGGGACACACGGGGTGATATTCTGGTAGAAAAGGCAACAATAATACAATAAATCTGACCAACGTTTGGGAGCAGGAGCAAGACGATGTCTGTAAATTGCTGTTGTTTTAAGTTCTTTCTGTTTATCACAAGCCAATTCAAATGCTACCATCAACTAAGTGTATTTTACCGATTATGTTGTCACTATTATTTATTTTATATTTACTGGTAAAGTAATTCAGAGGACAGCTTAGCTCAAATAAGCTGACCAGAATGCATTATGAGCAATAGCGGTAAGAAAGGTGCACAATCTCTTACCTGCCATTGACCGGTCTGTAGATTCAGGCGACGAGAAGGACTACCTAGATAATTCCATACTGATGAATAAAATGAACGAAATTGATGAAAATGCAAATGCAATTAAATCTCTCCTTTTTTTTTGGGGGGGGGGGGCTAGAATGAAATATTAAACATTATATTTACCGGATTTATGTTGACTCTCGATGATACCCTCATATCAGCTGAGAAATCAATCTGGTTGATTCCTTAAGTTTTATCTTATCAGTTAACTTTCATTATTATCTCAGTAATATATCTGATCAGGTTACAATCCTTATATCTCAGTAAGATTACCGATCAGTTTACTATCATTATCATCTCGGTTTTATACCTAATCAGTTTACAACCATTATCCTCTTAGTTACATAACCAATCAGGTTAGAAATGTTGTCATATAATCAGCATAACTGATCAGTTGTACACGTATCCTACATAATACATGTGAAACAACTCACATAGGAGTGAATATTGAACTGAATTAAGAAAACAAATTAAGATAGTCGAGTATTCGATGCTTTGATCAAGAATAATCATCCATGAGATGATGAACTGATCAGTAAACACTCAACATCAGTGACGTCATCACAGATCATTTAAATGTTGATAATAGAATAAATAGTATTTGGATTTATGGAGCTACGAGCCTAGACAAATCATCGTCATAATCACGTGATCACATTTCCAATGTCCTGAGAGTATGTCAGTTGTGTAAACTAAGGTTTATATTTCTTGTTTCCAGTAACTTTGTTAGGTATGTTTGTTTTCAACTGTATAAAGACTATATACATCAATCTCTCTAATAGTACCTTATGTGGAGGAGGAAGGTATGTATATTTTTTTAGTAACATCGGTTTTCAAGTATTTATTAAACTTTTACTTGTCTTTTTTAAATTCATATTGATGTACATATTTTTGTATTTCGTAGTCTTTGGTTTTCATGTTTGATTATTTTATATTTATACTGATGATAACGCTATTGAAATGAAAAATGTATAATCTAACATCGTGTTATTATGACTTGACATACACAATTGTAACATTGAACAAAAACGCCGTCCAAATTTTAGGAAACCTACATTAAATTATGTTATCAACAGAAGTGTAAATGGAGACAAAGAACACTTACATATTAGTGAAGAAACCATATCAATATTAATTATGTATTGTGTCGTGGTTTGTTTTTCAGACAAAACTACTACACAAACTAAGCAGAAAAATCAGCAGCAATTTTATAACTATTACAATAATTGTTGAATTGAAATAGAACAGAACATTGTAACGTCCCTTTGTTTCTGTTTGCTTACATCTTCTGATAACGGAATTTGAATACGAGCCTAGGCTATCGCAGCCGATCTTACGATCTTATCATAATTGCAGTGCGCACTCTATTAATAACCGACCGTTTTACCGGTCAAGAACTACCCACCTGCTGTAACTAAAAGCAGGTCCCTAGTTTTACGGTTATGATTCAGTAACAATTCTGGTGACGATATGACATATGCTCATTTCCACTTAACTCAAGAAACACGTATCTATAGTTTGAATAACCACGATAACTTCTTTTTCATAATAGACTACCATGGCCTGCAACATAGGTGCATCCATGGCAATTTACTTGATCCAAGGGAAGGATGGAAACTTTCTCTTGAGCATCATATTTATTTAATGAGTAAGAACATTGAACATTCCATAAAAAAAAACATAATTGATAATTTTTTTGAATTTACTCGTTGACCGATGAAGAAGACTAATTGAATTGTATCTACTCTGAATTGCTCTATTAACTACTACTTGCAAGGTCAATGGATACTCTTAGAAACACAGTAAGCTGCCTTACTCAAACATATTGAATCTAGGACATTTTAGCATCTCAGCGAAATTCAAAGAAAATGTTAAGTTCAAACTGCGACAGATACTACGCGTTATAGGGAGTAAAGTATACATCGTTACCTCATCAAGTATATAATACCGATTTGAAACTGTATCGAATCGATAAACAGTATGTATATTGATAGTGTAACGTCACTTCCCTGTCTGTAGGGGCAGTCTTTAATGATCGGGTTAGTAGTAGTAGTAGTAAGTTGAGTCTCGTCTATACTACATGCTCAGTGATTAACCTCCGCCACGTATCACGATCTTGCGCAAGGTTTATTGCTTCCTCGAAATTGTTAATATTAACGTCCTTAAATTGCGACTTTATTTTTCCAAGCAGTCACGGGCCTTCCTACTGGTTTAGCAGTATGTCTCAGTGCTTCTCTTAAAGCAAACTTTGCTGGAGCGTCCTCCTGGAGTCTTGCTACATGACCGAAAAATCTCAATGTTCTATGTGCGACCATAGATGACCAAGGTGTTTGTGTGGTTGGTTCCATTGTAGAGCTTATCGTTTGATAACCAATTGTTATTGGTCCATCTAATGTTGAGAATTTTACGAAGTAGTCTCCTTTGAAAAGTTTCAATTTTGCGATCAAGATCCTTCGTTGTGCCCCACAGTTCGCAATTGATGATGGGGTTGGCGAAATAGAATTTCGACAAAATGATGATAATGGAGTGATCGTGGCACAGTGGTATCGTTTATTCAGACTTCCGTCTCCTTACTAGGTTCATTAAATGTTCTTACACTTCAGTCGGAGAGCTGACCTCAAAATACGACCGTTATTGCGCAATTTTCAACTCGCCAAGTAGACCCGGATGTACTTCATCCTCGTAACCCGTGAAACATAAGCGAGCGTTGCTAAGGGGTCGTCTGGTTTGTTTATTCATGTCAAATTGTATATATAATAGGTTGATGTAACCAAATTTGGTGAGGTACCGCCCTAAATAGACTTACGAAAGCGGAGAAACGTCAATCACCTGAGATAAGTATATGAACATTGAGAAGGAACAATTTCTCTCCGCATCTACCGAGCCACTAGTGGAGGCGAGTAAGGTAGGTATATCGTACTTTGGATCTGTGCCATTTGCGTCCCATAAGACAAAATGCGCATTTAAACATGTAGGCATACTCATAAGACGTATTTTAGTTACAGGGAGAGGTTTCATGTTTGTTCACCAATAGTAATTGTGTCAAATCGTTCAGCTAATTTAATGGCCCTGGTGACTGCTTTTCTGTAGCGTATTTGCCGTACGTGTACACGTTAGGTTATTTACTGTACGTACATGAAGCACAAGCCTAGTGTTAAAATTAACTCAACTTAGGCCTAATGTAATCTTGCGTAGGCCTAGGCTAGTCGAATTGTCGCTGGTATTGGTAAGAGAACTTCAGTCTTCAAATCTACAACTTTGTAATAGTTGGACTGTTTGATTCTCGTCAAACTAAAACTGATGACAACTGAATGCATTTATTAATTAACCTTAGCACAGTGTGGTCAAGCTTTACCACAGCATAACTTACCGACCGAAACTCCGAAAGTATTACAAAAGGGTTGGCCATAGCAAATTCTAGTACTCTTAGTATTAGTACTTACCCATATTCATAACTACGAAGGAAAATCCTTGACTAGGCTTAGACTAGGCTAGACTGAACTGTAACTCATCAGACGCGTTCGGCACCTTAAAACCAAAACTAGTAGTACATTCCCAACTGTAGATAAACTTTAGTTGTGACTGCATATATTTTTTTTTAATTTCTTGCACTTGTTAAACGTAGGCTATATGTTAGTTTTAATCGTACCACTGTGGCCTGGCCGACCCAAGTCCCTTTTTTTTCTGAAGACCTAGGCCTATGCCTACTGTATTGAGCTTCGTATAAGACTAGGTGCAACATTTTTATGTGCAACATTTTTAAAAGTGGCATTAATGGCATTGTGGACTTAGATTTATTTTTAGATTTATTTCTACTAGTGTAGCAGATGCTACAAATCTGGATGCCTTCTTAAAAACTTAGAAGTAAGAGGCTAATGCTTAGGCAAACATTGCTGTTAATAGTGTTATGCATACTACAGGCTCCTGGTAGCTTTGTAGCACAAGTTCTAGCCTAGTAGTAGCCTAGTATGTTCTGAAGTCCTATTTAGAGTGCATGGGTTTGTACGTCAGGACAATAACTTAACTATTAACAATAACTATTCATACATTGTGTTAAGTTGATGTGCGAGGCCGCATAGAGAACAGTTTTTGTAATTGGCTGCTCAAACAATCATTCAGTAAGCCATTCTCACCATCATAACTATTACATCTCCTTGTAAGTGTACTTAGTGCATATATTTATGGTAGAGTGCATTGCAATCATTCATTCTTTTTGTAACATAACTTTTAACGGAAATTTATAATGAAGTATAAATAAGTTTTGACATTCTAGTTTTGTAACATGTAAGTACTACTTTGTCAGCTTCCATGCCTAAGGACAGTTCTTGTAGTTTATACCACCCTGATAGGGCTCCCGGTCCATGTGCTGTTTGCCATGAATCGAAAACTCGCTATTGGCATGCTGAACAGGCAATGCCAAAGCACACTAAATTACTCATCATATTAGGAGAAAGAGACATATCTGATCACTCATGTATATGTTATGCATGTCAAAAGAGATTGATGAAATCAAGTGAATTTGGAGCAAATAAACGGAAAGCCTCAAGTGGTAGTGATTCATGCTCTGATTATTCCGATGAAACATCCAGTGAATCAGATCAAAACTCTGTAGTTGATCCTGGAAATGTTACCTTTGATGGTTACAGCACTAGTGACAGTTTTGATTCGCCTCTTGATTTAGAGATACCGTGTATTGATGAAACAGATCCGTTCAATTTCTAGTTTTCATTCTTTGTAACTAACAAATATATTTTTCCATTTATTTCACAGGTGCTGTCACCAATTTGGAAAATGTCATCAGCAGCGAATTATTGTTAATTATTAGGAAACACTTGTCTTCTTGTAAGATTTGCCTATAGCATTGAATTCCTTGTCCCTTCCAAAATACAAATTTGAAATATCTTACCCAATTTGAAGGCCTCCAAAAATGTAACTGATATTCATAAGCAGGTTGCTCATTGTAGGATTTATCTCTTGTCAGCCTCCGAGTAGTGTAATCTTGTTTGGTAATGATCACAAGTTAACCAGATAGCGGTATGCCAACTGTGAATGCATAGCACAATGTTTATGTATGTATTTATGTATGTGTGTACGCGTGTGTGTATTTATGTGTGTTTGTACCTGTGTACGTACCATGCTTGTGTGTAAAACGTGTTATGTTTGTCTCTATATGATGCCTTTTATTTTTCATTGATATCAGAGGTTAGTTGAGCTTAACCAAAAGCAAGTGTGAAACCCTCCTAACCCTGAAGCTTGAGAATGTTAAATGTGTGACACACCTATCATACAGTATGACTGATTCTTTTCCAAAACTGCTTCATCGAAACCCGAATGCATTTATGTATTCTGGTTTTGTTATGTTTTTTCTTTGTACATTACTACATTTTCTGCCAAGGTTTCTTCTTTATTTACAACTACATTAAACAGAGAAGTGAATTTATGTTACACTTTGCTGTGTAAGAAATTAAAACGTGTGATATGCCATAGTGTACAGTAAATCATTAAAGAGCAATTTTTTTTTACATTCTACAACAACTTTCAGTAGAAGTATCTTACTTGCCATCTATTCCTTACCAAAGACTTACAACTTGTTGTTACTTCTTAGTCAACTGTATTTTCATTGCTCCCATAGAAAAGGGAAATAGCTTTGTGAGTTGTTGACAAGTGTAAATTCACTTTTGAGTGTTTCATGTATTACGGTAAGAGATCTTTATTTTATATTTGCATGTCTTCAAATTTTCATTTTGCCTCGTCTAAGTACTAACTAAATGCCATCCATTCACTACAATTTCTTTCCAAAACTTTCAACGTGTGCACTTTATTATACCAGTATCTTCTTCACTTTTGAACTTATAATATTGTGCTAAGTGTGTATGACAAGTGAAGAAATTGTTTTACCTAAGTGTTTAGTGCATTATAAAGAGATTACATTATTTACTAATTACTCTTGGCATGCTCGTGCAGTTATGGTTGCTGTTACATTGATGCCAGTCTACTTCATTTATTCATTCTTTCTTTTTTTAATGATTAACATACTCTTCAAACGCTTTCATAGTAATGTATTCTTGCTGTATTATAAGGTCATGCTAGTATGTCTACATGTCTGTGTTTTGATCCATCCATCAGTCTGCCAACAAAGTTTTTCCATATTAAAGGAGGGGAGGGGGTGTCCCCCTCCCCTTTGGAAAATTTTTGCCCTCCGAAGGTGGGCTAGACGCCATATGGTGCAATATTTGGTGCTATATTTGCCTTGCATGTATCTCCAGGAATTGCTATTTTTTAGGCAGTGTTTTAAATTTTCTCTTACGTTTGCCAAATGAAAAAAAATAAGAACACTTCAAAATTGTTGCTGAAATATGAGTAGTAATGAATAGGCCCTAAGTCCAATGAAAAATTATTCTACACTGTGCAACACAGCCTGTGCTTGACTGGGATAACTGCCAAGTTCAGGCATATCAACCAATTATCAGTCCTTATTACACAGATGCACACAATGAATGAAAGAATGATAAATAGATGATCAAATAACAAATTAGTCTTTATTTATTTCAACACCAACAGGATAACAATTGCAGTGAGAAAGTTGAAAAGAAATAAAGTTTATCAACTTCATGACTTTTGAAGTTCGTAAAAACCCGTCCTTTACAACATTCACTGTATAGAGAACAAAACTCTGAAAATCAGTAGAGAAATTACCAATTGTGTACGAAAAGTAGGTTGGTACACCTTTCAAATTTTACGAAAGCTCGAGCAAAATACTTTCGAAAAATTCACGCGAAACTGGCATTTCGTGCTAAATGCAACTAATTTCATGTAAACAAGGCTCTAGTACACCCATTTATGAGTTGACCATAAGACCACATCTGGTGTTGAGCGGCAGAAAAAGAAATTATTTTCTAGAATTTTCACAAAAAAAGGAAAAATTACTATCCTACCATAGTTAAGTGTGTAGTAAATAGCCTAACCACTTCGTCAGTTACGGATCTCACGTAACAACAAAAACACAACTTAAATTGTATTTTGCGAAGTTGACGTTCTCTACAAGGACATGGAAACAATATTTAGCATTTAGTTAATCATGCCAAGTGGCCTAAAACATGGGATTGCACGTTTTACTTTCATAAAGATGGCCATACTGTAGCTATTGAGGCCTTGATATCGTGCTATGTCTGTATGGTATAGACTGTGCCTGGTGTATCATGGGGAATAGATTGTTTTGTTCATGCGAAGGAGTCAGTTGGCTTGAGGTGTGTTTTACTTACCCTAATGTTACGGGGATATTTACCTACTTTTCTTGAACGTATAAGATAATATTTCGCATAACTTTACCGATCCTTTACTGACTGACCTAATTAATTCTAGAGTGGAGCCAAAATAGTTTACTCCATGAAATTTTTTTTTGGAAACGTGCCAAAAATGTTTAAAAAAACAGGTGTTAGACAGCGGGTTGTTTTGCAAGGTACCTTGGAAAACTCGAAACACATGAAGCCAGCCTACCGTGATATTTAAGTAGGGTTAAACACTGCAGTTGTAAACTGATGTACGTATCGTGCACGCTGTTCATTGTTAGGCATTCTAGAAACGGGGCTTTGCCGAACGTAGTTTGTTTCATAATATCGACAGTTTTGTAAATCGTCGCGGCCGCGGCAGAAACAAAACATGTAGTTTCGATCAAATTCGTCACTCTTAAAGAATATGAGTGACTTTTAGAAAATGTTTGACGAGGTGCCAGTGTATTTTTTTTTGTCCGGGCGGCCGAGTTTTTCGTCCGGGCGGTAGCTTTATGTCCGGGCGCTAGCCAGCCTTTTCAAATTTTGTCCGGGCGGCGCGCCCGGACAAAACCGGTAGTGGAGAACACTGACTTGACGTAGGTGTAAATTTACGGTAAGTCTCACCCTTCTGTTTTCGATAAAACCTTCTCTTACTTTCATATATGGAAAGGTAAGTCATTCCCCGTCATATTTAATATTTATTTAGCGAAAAGCAGTTAAGAAACTTCGAGAATTTTACACTCGCACTCTGTTCTCTGTGTACAGCATTTCGCGGGTAAAATTTAAATATTTAAAAATCGTGACGTAACAAATCTTTGAAAATATTGAGGGTCGCGAGGTCAGCTTTCCGACTGAGATACTACGCGTTATAGGGAGTAAAGTATACATCGTTACCTCATCAAGTATATAATACCGATGTGAAACTGTATCGAATCGATAAACAGTATGAATATTGATAGTGTAACGTCACTTCCCTGTCTGGTGGGGCAGTCTTTAATGATGGGGTTGGCGAAAGAGAATTTCGACAAAAAGATGACAATGGAGAAGATGCTAAAGTGCTCGTGGCACAGTGGTACCGTTTATTCAGACTTCCGTCTCCTTACTAGGTTCATTAAATGTTCTTACACTTATCCTTGATTACGCTGAACGTCACTGTTACCGCAATTCCTCAACGCGGCGTCTAAACGCAGCGTAGAACACGGCACTAAACGCAACGCCCAACAAACCGTCCAACGCGGCGCCACACACAGCGTTTAACGCAACGTACAACGCGGCGCCCAACGCAGCGCAGAACGTAACGCATAACGCGGCGCTAAACGCAACGCCAAACGCAACGTCCAACGCGGCGCTAAACGCAACGCCAAACGCAAGATCCAACGCGGCGCCACATGCAGCGTATAACGCAACGTATAACGCGGCAATAAACGGAACGCCAAACGCAGCGTTTAAATATGAAAAACAGATTCAAAGATACAGATTTAACTTAACGGTGTCTGCAATGCCGTTAATCGATTTAAATATACTAAGAACCAATCGATGGACTAAATGGCAGTAATGTTTCTAGGCTATTCACTAATGTTCCTACTTACGAACTGAAATATATCCAATCACAGCAGAACACTGATCTCTACTAAACAGGGGCGTCGGAGCCGGTACGGCAGATCCGGCGAAAGCCGGACCAATATTCACGGCGCCAAGAAAGAAAAAAAAAAGTAGGACTAAGGAAAAAAAAGGAAAAAAATGAAGAAACAAAATGAAACATACTTCAAAAATGTGTTTCAGAAGATTAATCGGTTACAAAAACAAACAAGGGAGAACGCACATAAGATAAGCCTACACCAGCATCGCATTCGCTGATTGATCTACCGGACACCTCTATTGATAATTACGGTATAGCGCCTTTGGTCGAGTATATATAGATCAGTGTATAACACCAGTTCGCAGTGCATAAATATGCGGTATAGCAGTGCTTTTACGCGCAATTCGTGAATCTCTTTTATCTGTTTATGAGGACCAAAGTTGTATTGCATTGCAGGGGTCTTGTTTTCAAGCTCGGGAAGTGCCATTTCCTGCAATCTGGGAGGCATTTTTTCAAAATTTTCTCCATTACGTTACGCGCCAACCATGGTGGCGCGTAGCGTAGTTTGACCTACCAAACGTCTCCCCGAAAATTATGATAGATGGCCACACTCTGATCTGCCGTACCAATCCCAAATAGCTTCCGACGCCCCTGCTCAAGTACACACATTGTCACGCAGTTCAGAGCGCTATACTAAATAACGTAAAATGATAACAGTCGGTCAATAACGTTACTCCTAAATAACTGGGCGTAATCTCCCTCAGTGCAATAGCGCAGTTGGCTAACAATTTATATAACTCACAAATGTATTCAATAATATTCTGAGCGCTTGCAATATCTACGAACAGTTATACACGGTGCCGTGGTATTAGAAACCTACCAACTTGGATAATAGTAAATGACATGATAACGTACGGTACGTAGACGTCTTGAGATATTGTCAAAGAGTCCCACGCTGTCCGTACCATCAGTTCCTTTTATACTAGCCTGAACAATGGATTAACGCGCACGAGAATGTTCTACTTCAAAGTACACCGCTTCAGAGTTGCGGTCACCAGTCTTCCGGGGACCGAATGGCCACAATTGTTTACGTCATAGTAAACAACTTAGGAGGATAACGGGGATTTCCCGGCAAAGAATTATAACATATTTAAACAGTTAATGCAGCTTAAAAAATAGCTTTCAAAGTTTCAATACTATCGCAAGTTCGGTTACAATAGCTTGAAAATGTAACTAATACTTATCAGATCCAAATAGAGGCTTTTTTATGCATCGCTTTGCAGATTTACTGACCAAAATATGTAAATTAGATATTTTTCTTTGATTGTTTAATGTTATCAACGGGTGCGATGCGAAATCCACAGTAGCTGCAGAATTTTGATCTCTTATAGCGAGTCCAACTACAACAACTACGTTTACATACGATAGAGGTATTAAATTTCTCTGGAAAATATTTAAAGCACTGGTTGGTTCCAGAGGAAGCGCCTCGGAGACCACATGTTATAAATAAATTATATTTCTCTAGAATGTATTCCAAGCAGGCTGGTGGGGATCAGTTGGACTTAAGCTGCAGCGTTTTGCAGATATATTGAAGTAATTGTGAAAGACTGAAATCTATTTGTGAGAAGTGCTCAATTTTCAGCAGATTGAAGTGCAAGGCCATGAAGTGATGGGGGCCAAGCATCTGGAATCTGCTGCATTTTATTTACCTAATATTATCCAAATTTGGGGAAATATAGACGTAAGGGAGTAACAGACAAACCGATTCTGTTTTCCTTTCTTCGTTTTTGTATTATAACTCTTACTTTCTTAAGTGTACGACCATGATAAATTTATCTTCAATTTGTCAACCGACTTGGCATCAATTTGAAACCGAGCGGTGTGGCACCCATACCACTGTTTGTATACTTATGAGGTCGCGTTCTCAAATAATAATAGTAAAATTCTACTTTCCTGTTTCCAAGTACAGCGTTGGTGTAAGCAAATAACTCTTTCAGTATCATATTAGTCTCAATAGACGTTCACTCTTAATTTACGATTTACAAATATGTCCATATGATAAGGAAAATACATAATTAAATGTCTACTGATAATTTAACAGTTTCTGCTTGGTTGCCATGACAACTATGTGAAACAAAAGAAATAGGTGCCCGTTCTGGAACAGTGAGTGACACAACATTGTATACCTCAGTACTTTAATTCCTCTATAGAATATGGTTTCAATTCACATATAATTCTAAATGCTTTCCTTCATATCATTACCCACTTTTTATTTATACTATAATTTGTTTAGGCAAATCATGCATGGATGTTAGTTTTCCCCAATACATATAAATTTTACTCTTGTCAAGCGCCCACCGCGGGGGTGATGGGATGTCACCCCCACCCCCCCAAAAAAAAAAATAATAATAATAAAGTAACACCACCACGCATATCAAACTAACTCAGAGTAGTTATAGCACAACGTTGCGAATCGACTTAGATATTAGACAAAATATAAGACAAACTATATGCCTCAGATTTATTGTTTGAAATCTAAATTTCCCCTTTTTTCCGGGGAAGCACCACAGACCCCTCCCCCCGCCCCACCCCTCCTCCCCATATATGATGTCGGCTTTGACGACTCTCTGTTCCGGTACAACACTGCAGAACGAGTGTCTTATATTTGCCTTTATAAAGTCTTGATGGTAATGTTTGAGAATATTTGGAGTACGGTACATCTAGTATAAACAGTTCCGTTACATGTTTGGTCTCTGTTTTGTTTTCATTTATGTTTTAATACACTTTTCATCCATTTCAGAGAAACAAAAACTCGTTTGCAGAACTTGGAAAAGTATAAGTTACACCTTGCGTGGTTACTCTGCAATTCAGATTGGAAGAATGGCTTAAAGCGGAGGTGTGGATTTGTTTAAATGTGTGTGTTTGTCGGGGGGGGGGGGGTGGTGGTGTAGGGGGTTGACAGACTCCGAGGGGCACAACCTTGCTTCAGAACCTTACACAATAATTAACGCAGTGTTATTAAGTTGTCCAAAGTGTATGATACCATTACTTTTCGGAAAGAGATCTAAAGCATCAGTTCATGTGATTTATACTCTAAAAAACATCGTATAGGTCAGTGATCTCGGAAGAGCGAAATGTAAGGAATATGACTTATCTCTTAAATCAACCAAGCTAAGCAATATTAAATGTTACATTTCTATTATTCGATTTGTTGTTTACTATCACAAGACTCTCCTTCATTTAAAATGGCAATCATGTGTTGCTCATCCATTACTCTCTTGTATGTGAATCAACAACACTCTACATATCAAAAGAAATTCACATAGTCGGCTTGTTGGTAAAGCCTTTAAATAAATGTAAGAAATTTGAAATGTGCCCATTATGACGTCATTGTGACAATACCTTTCACGTTTCTTGATTTCAAGGATGATGGAATGGATTCAACCGGAATAGTGTCTGGCAGATCGTATAATTGAAACCTATGGAAAGAGGTAGAGTAATCATCGTGTAAGATGTAGACGACGTAGAGGAATGTCCTCCTAATCAGGATTATTGTTTACCAAATCAATGAAGATAAACAAAGTAAGCAACGAATAACAAGGAAATAAATCACATCTGATTGATCATTCTGATCAGAATTAATTATAATCACATGTCTTGTGTTTCAAAGATCCCACGAAAAATAATTCAGAATTGATCATAGAATTGAAGTAGGAAGAATGACGTCATGCGACATATACTGATGCCACCCATTCCTACTGATGACGCTTTGCTTGTACGGCAAGAAAGTACCGGCGCGTAATACAAGCACTACTTCTTTGACATAACTAAAGTGATAAAGTTGACATAAATCACTCGAAATGTTAGAGTTTACTGGTAAAATATAAATCTAGAAGTAATGACTTAAAGCTAAATTATTCTTTCTTAATCTCAAAATAGTTTTATTTAAGATGCTACAAATTACATTTTTTCGATGTAATGGGGTGAGGGGGTGGAGGGGGCGGGATGACAAACCTGCAAACACTTGTACTGAGACGGAGGAATACTATAATGGAGAGGGGTAAGAGGGTCGAGGGCATAGCAACATTGTTTACTGGGCGAAACAACTGATCCTCCCTGGGGATTTCAGTAAAAAAGGAAACACAAAATGTTGCAATTACATGAACAAGGCAGATAACCAAGATTATTTATTATTTAAGTATTTATTCATTATCACCCTTCACTAATGTTATCACATTGCTCGCATTGTTATGTCATTGATCTAAATCAAATTGTAAAAACTTATAACTTTTTTTTGTGGAGTTGATAAGAATTTCCGGGCCATTACACAATCGAATCTTCGTATTCAACGATGTTCTCAATGAAGAACTGCATGTGTCCCAAATATCAGACTTCCTTCATACCAAGGAGTTCCTACAACTTACTGTTCATAATTTATTAGGAACTACACCAACGGGATCTTCGTTGATTCGCAAAACAAATGTTTCATGGAAGCACAACAACTGAGGGGCAGTGGAGCATGTGACTTTGATTTTGTGAGTGAGAAACCTCTAAACTCTGAAATTAAAACGAAAAGTTCTAATATCCAGCCTTCATGCATGAAAAATGCGCAAAGTATCACTGACAGCAGAAGTGCAGCTAGTGAACGTACAGAAAATTGTGCAGTTGCTCGCTACCATGCATACGAAGTGGGCCGATGACAGGACTCTCGGAAAATGTTGTGCTAGTTAGCTACCATGCAAAGAGGGGAGAAAACACTATCACACATATCAACCTAGTGAACGTGAATTGCGCGAACAAATTTTTGGCACAAGCCAGTTACCATGCATACAAAATGCGTACATTTACTGTTACACCACATAAATGCTACGGGGAATGTATAGTAGCTGGCTATAATGCATAAAAAGAGTCTAGAGCTTCGTGATTCCTTGCCTTTGGATTTGAAGCTAGATATAATTGTTTGACCTAGCTCTGTTGACCTCAGGTGACCTTTGACCTTAACCAAAACAATAATCATCTACTCACTATGGGTAATCCATCATGATCTGAACTCGTAATCCACTTAGAGTGGTTACAACCGGCGTCACAGACACACACATACATGTATGCCTGCACATCTTCATTTTGCCTCTGGCAAGGATTCAAAAAGTGGTTCTGAGCAATTTTCAGCGAAATAATATTTGGCCACGCCCCTCAAGAATATTAATGGGATGCAGAAGGGTTCTTACCTTCACATGCACCCACACTTCCCACCAATTCCAACGAAAAAAGTTTGAACAAAATCGGACAGTTGGTTGCCGAGATATTAGCATTTAAAGAATGTGTTCGAAGGCCCGTCCACTCATGAGTATTAATGAGATTGGTACCAAAAACAATAGGGACCACCTACATACTATGGGTAATCCATCACCCAAGTATGAGAATGAGATCAAACCTTGCGTCATTGACGTCAACGAAATTACATTTGGCTCCGCGCCTCATGAATATCCATGAGATGAGATAAGGCCCCCATTTCATAGCTGGGTCGATATCGACCCAAATAATCATTGAATTTAAAAAAAAAAATAGTACTCAGCCACCTTACATCCTACAACATTCATTAAGGTATTGAAATGTAGCTAAGACCATACGTTTGTGTATAAAACAAATAAAAGGGGGTAACTTTTGAATATTTTTAGTGGGTGGGGCTCAAAGGTCAAAGGTTAACCTGAAAATGGCGTAATTTGGCTAAAAATCGATGTTCGCTTCATAAAAATCGTGACAGAAAATAAGAGTTGATCAACCCCCCCCCCCCCCCATTATATTTGGTATAAACCCTCACATGTTTTGAACATATTCTGAGCATTTCAGGAATATATCTATAGAGAGTTCTGAGAAAAATGCAAATGTCCTTGAAATTTCCTGTAATTTGACACCAAAATCGTCCAAATCCGTTCATTTTTGAGAAAAATCTCATTCCCGAACGCTTCAACCTACGAACGTGTTTTTTTTTTCTTATTTGAGATATTTAGGCCACTGCATATTTGTAATTGATAGTTATGGCATAGCGCACTCGCATTCCTTTGTAAATCGATAGCAACGGCCGTTCTTGCGCAATATTGTTTCATTGAATGTTCAGTGTACAGTCTCAATGGACTGTTTCGTGCGGGTACACTTTCAAATAGGCCGTGGCCCAAATTTACGGCCCAATAGGCCCTAAAGATGTGGGACGATTGGTCAGATACCATGATGAGGTCCAGGACCTTCTGGTCGAACCAGTTTATCAAGGTTCGGTCCTTTTGAGGACCCAGAAATCGTAAGTCAATAGCGTTGTTTACAAAAAAAGGCTAGGCTAGGCCTAACGTTATGCCAACGTTAGGCTGTAATTTTCGAAAGTAAACAAGTAAACAACTTTTGTACTAATTGAAATCAGTCATAACTCTGTCAATCCTCAACAGATTTCAGAAAATAAGGTATCATCTGAAAGAGCAACCCCAGAAGAACCTTTATCATACAATTTGAAGTCAATTTTGAAGTCATCAGTGATTTTATTGTATTTTGGTGTTTTCCAACTAAAACAAAAGTACATCCTAATTTGCATATTATAATTTGCATATAATTTGCAATTTTTATAAAATTATCAATTCCAAATTTTGTTCTCTATTGATCTAAATCAACTTCCTAATAGAGAAGTTGTCCCTAACCTTTATAAGCCAGCCCTAACAAGATAAGTGCCCCAAATCCTAATTGTGTGCCCAACCCCCCATGCTCGAAAGGGCAGTAACATACGCATTTACCCCACCTCCTACCAATGCTACCAAACAAGTTTGAACAAATCGGCCATTATGTTGCCGAGATAGGGAGTCCGTCCACTTTTGAATATTAATGAAATTAGCACCAACAACGATAGGGACCATCTACTCACTGTGGGTAACCTACCAACCAAGTATGATACCGATCAGATCTTGCATCGTTCAGTTATCGTGATTAAAAGCCGGCGTCATAGACAGACATACGCACAAACACATGCGTGACTGCATATATTCCTTTTGCCTCTGGCAAGGAATAAAAAAGAGTGCGCGCGAAGTGCGCAAAAACTGTTAAGGTTATCTAGCTAAACATGCATGTGCAAGGATCAGTTAATTCTCACAGTATCAATACAGCTAGTGCGCGCCAAGCGCGCCAAATCTATTTTCCCAAAAATTTACCAAATTGACGCCCAAGATATTATCATTTTGTTAGTTTAGCTATAGTGTACACAATGCACGCGAAACAAGAAAGTGTTTTGGTACTTTGTCTCCTATAATACAGCCGTTTTTGCTATTTCAGCTTTTCAATTCAACGGTGTTCGTATGTTTTACTACATTGCAAAATTATTACATTAATAGCGTGACAGGACGAAAATTGTAATTCAGATCTCTATGTAAGTAGACCAAAGTTAGCCCATATCTCACTCCTTTATGTGTAAAAAAATAAATAAGCGAAAGTCACTTTCTACAAGGCAGACATGGTTTACACACAGAAAGCGGAAATAAATAAATATATCACTAATGCACAAGAATCTCGCACAAAGATACGCGTTGTTCGTATCTTTAACTTCGCGATTATTTTTTCTCAGGTGAGTTGGGCCTGTTGGTTATGCTAATATAAAATGATATCCTACCAGCGCACAGTTTTTATAGGTAATTAGCGTTATAAAATCGTCCCAATTGGGTGCTCCCGATTCACAATTATCTGTGGGCAATTGTCGGGGGGTGGGGGGGGGGGGTTTTCCGGGAGGGTAATGGTCCGGGGTAATTGTCCGGTGGGGAGTCAACCGGTATGGGAATTGTCCGGGGGAATTTTCTGGGGTGGGAACTGACCGGGTGGGAATTGTCTGAGTGGGAATTGTCCAGGGGTAGTTGTCGGGGGGGGGGGTAATTTTCCAGGGGGAGTTGTCCGGTCACCAATTTTTAGGGCTGTGTTTTTGGTTAATAGTCTTGTATCATGGTTTTCGATGTTTGTACCTTTTTATTTAAGTTCCTTTATATGGGCGATTCCGTGAAAACAGGGACATGACCCCAAATTTTCAAAATCATTTCTGCAGCCATTTTTGGCTTCTAATATACTATAAACACATTTAGGGTCTGGGTTATGTACTTTTTTTTTCCAACTTTATCACGTTCTTCTACCAAAAAATGTGAATACCTGACTAATGTTGAATTTTGAGGGAATATTTGAGGAAATAGTATGGATATTTCAAAGTCTCAGATTTCCATATTAGAAAGCAACCTAAATAAATTTGTTATATATGTATTGGTAGTGCCATTAGTGATATATTAAAATATTAATCACAATTCCTCCAAACAGTTTTGGTTTGTAGGCATATATGGCTGTAACGACACATAGCTGATTTGAGAGCGTAATGCGAGTTACCGAAAGACCAAGTTTTTAACTTTTTTTTTTCACTGGAGCAGATAATTTCCTGCCATTTCATATTATGCTTCTAGTCAAAGTAAAGAGTATAAAAATAGTTGAAAGAATTAGAAATGTACCTAGTATATAGATATAAATAGCCATTGAAAACTGTAATGCGAGTTACCAGTAATGCGAGGTACCACTGTAATGCGAGTTACCACATATTATTCCAATCTCACTTGCAGTACTACTGATCAACAAAACAATACAGCGCACTAAATACTTATATAAGGTGTGCACAGTAGTTATTTCCTGTACCCAGAATGCACTGCAACCTCCATTACATCACATGTGACCCATAAGACAGTTTCAACAGACATTGATGATTTTATCACCTGACCTTTGTGGAATCACGGACCTTCCAAGTTGCATTCAACTGTGATATCATCAAATGAGTAAAGTTAGCCTATTCTTTCTCCATTTTAACATTAGCATTTCGATGGGATATTAATTGCTTGGTACAATATGTAGGACAAATTGTGAGAGCTTAGGCTATATTAGTCTGTAGCCTATCACATAGTAATCTATATGTTCAAGGATGGGCAAATATTGTAAATCATGACCATTATAATGTGCCTAACATCTTGATGGAAATTAGTCTTGATGTGAAAGCTGATGTTGCCAAGGGTGTGGGCACCTCAGAATTAGTAGGGTGGGCAGAGGGGATGGGACGGACGGGGAGTTTGCATAGGGGATGATTGGGGCTGCTGGGGGGTATGGGGCAGGATTGCGGAGGCTTGGTCAGTTGGAATAGATTGGTGTGGTTTACCAATTCAAATGTGTGTTCCCCAAATATCATGATGTGCAAACCCCTTTCCCCAATATGAGTGTCTCATCACTACAATGTGAAAATCAACCTTTACTCCAAAGAATTTCAAATCCCCAAATTACACAAAATAAGGCAGGCCACCGGATTTCACGGGAATTGATAACTGGAAATGGCCAAACCCCAGGGATGACAAAACTTTCTATCGACGAAGCCAGATGATAAAGAAGTTGGGAACACCTTTGATTGCTAATAGTTGTGGCCAATTCAAGTTTGCATCAAAATTCTAATTTGATACAAAACACCATCCATTCAAGGTTATCTAGAATGGCCTATCATCATGCCCTCATACCGCATGATGAAACATCTATTGTGTTATTGTTGATAATGTTATTATACTGATAGAATTAGGAACAAGGATTGTTTTATTAGTTTCATGCTTTTCCTAAGAACCCTAAATACAAATTTCCAAAGAACCAATCACTAATTAACATGCCAAAGAAACTTTTCTTGTAATTCACTATATAAGCTGTGAACCTGTTTAACTTTCAGTAGATGTTTTGATACATTAAAATGGAAGAGGAGAGCTACCAGTTTGCTTGGATTAGCTTCATTGGAAATTTGGATTGATAATTCAAGAGTGTACATTGCAATCTTGTAAGTCAACAATTTTGGATTAGCTTGATTGGAAATATGGATCGATAATTCAATAGTGTACATTGCAATCTTGTTAGTCAACAATTCTTCAGTTGATTTTCTGGTTCAATCAACTTCGATTATTATTGATATAATTGTCAGGATGTTTTGCAAATTGTTGTTAAAATGTTGTTAAAAGTTTTGGAAAGAGTTTTACAGTTTCTAAGAGTTTCCAAGAGTTTCAAGAATGGCTTTGGAGCATATCTCTTTCAAAGAATTTGATGAATAAAGAGCAAACTCGATGACTGGAAAAAGTGTAATGCGAGTTACCGTAATGCGAGTTACCAGACTTTTCCCCCTCAATACCACATCTGAAGTTGTTTCATATTTTCTACTGCTGATTTATAAACATCAGTAGGGTAGATATCTTGTACATGTATGCAATTGAAGAAATCATTCTTTGTTTGAGCACAGTGCCATTTTGTACCGGTGTCAATTTTTCAGGTGTCCTTTTTCCGTAATGCGAGTTACCGATATTTGGAAGCGCACCATACATTAAGGCCAACACAATTATAATTCTTGATAATTTCATATTGTAGCTATGAATGTTGGGTATAACACCACAGAAAATTGAGGAGTTACACTAACCCATATTTGAGCCACAGCACTTGGATGATAAAAAAACAGCAAAAAGTGTAATGCGAGTTACCATGGAATCGCCCATATACCTCCTTTAGTGCAGCTTAATATACTGAAACATTTCACTGTTTCTTTCTCTTACCGTATGTGTACCTTTCGATTTTCATGTTAATATTTTTTTTCGTGCAAATATACAAATCATCGCGGGGCACCAATAAAAAATCTATCGCGCCGCGCCGCTTGCAGTAATTTTGGTTAAAATCAATTGTCCCGCATTATTTCTTTTTGTCGGAACATAGAGACGTCGGAATATAGAGATTTAACCAAATTGAGAGCATCACAAAAATGTGTTATCTAGTCAGACTCCTACCAACGAGAAGTGCAACTTAAAGTGGAACGATAGTGACAGAAAAAAAATCTCTCATTTTCATATATAATGTAGTTCATATGTTACCAAGCAACCCATTTTTTTAATTTTCCAAATAGCACACCGGAAAGTTATAAAAAAGGGAATTATAACGTGGTTTTTTCGTCTCCGTAATTTAGGAATTTGCAAACACTGAAACGACCTTGAACAGCCCTCAGGTCAGTGAATGACGTCACTGTGATGATCTTTTCTGTTTGTGCACTGTTCAGTGCGGAGCTGTGCGTGCATTTCGTGTCAGCATAACTGTTATTTTAGTTTAATTTTCCGGCGTAATGTTCAAGACATAAATAGATAATGAATATCATGGTGTTTCTTGATTTCTTCACCACGTGTTTACAAGTTTTTTTTTTACGAAATTTGCGGCGATTTCGCAACGATTTCCCAATATCTGGGGAGGTAACTCGCAAGCTGACCCAAAGTAACGTAAATCTCAAGATTACGTTTTTGGCGGGATTTATACAGAGTGACGTATGAATGTGCTCACTTACCAGTCAAACTGGCACAATAACAATAGTGATGATAGTCTCACGTCTAAACGTAGATTAGTATAACATCCGAAAGAAAATCCAAAGTTCTAAACAAAGTAGATTCGCTTGTATGCACTAGGCCTTCTGTAAAACATAAACGTTCCTTGTTCCGTGCGTCATTAAATCCAACAGAAAGGTTTCATTGAGCTTGAAATACAACCGCATTTGAAGTCAATCGAGTAGTTAGTCTAGCTCGAAAATTGTTCTCACTAAATGCAATGCCTATTGCGTTTATTCACATGCATGCCTCGTGGTTTGGGCTTAGGAGGAATCGTAATCTAGCCCAACTTCACGTAGGTCCGCAAACGGTACTTTCACACTGTGCAAACATAAGCGACAGTGTGCGCTACCGTAAGTAATACTTACACGATGTTTTGTTTCGCTCGAGCATACACATATTTCCTATTCGTAGTACATTTAAAGTGGTTTGGAGGGTATGAACACATCTCTGCCCAAAAAAACTGCCTAAGCGACGTCCATGCCCCAATTGAAATTTGCACGTTGATTCTCTCCTCCCATAGTCATTAGGTTGTTCACGTCTGACATGTCTTCCAGTTCCAACACCTACTGTTGCATTTATCGGGATATATATAAATAATGCGGCATAAAAGCATCAATCTTTCAAACTTTTTTTTACTTTAGAGACCTTGCCACACGCAAATTTCAATTTGGCCCGAGATGGCTCTATGACCGATTATTCCGTAATTTACATTGGGGCAATCAGCTTCACTAAAACGACAAGAAAAAGCAGGAACAATAACACCTTTGTTTCAAGCAGTGTATCAAATCTCCTCTCTTCCCTTTCAATGTTACGTTTACGTTTAAGTTAAAAAATCGATGAGGGGCTATTGTCCCATTTCCGGCTTAGGCCCATATTTATTACAGCGTTATAGTGCTGACTTTATCGCATGAGTTTCAAAGTCGGCGTTAAGATTCGTTGATTCATTGACGCACATTGAGGTAGGCCTACTGCGCTAAACATGGCCTCCAACATATCCGAATCCGAGGTTGAAGTCGAAGAAGAACCAGCTGGTGGCTACATTGAATTGGAATGCGTAGATTCACCCTTCAGCGATTCTTCATCATCTTCGGAGCATGAATCAGAAGACGAAAATGATGACATTGAACTTGACGGAGTTGGAGACGATGCAGACGAAGCTCATGTGCCTCAAATGGGAGCAAATCCATATTTATTTGAGCCACTTCTTCCAGAAGGAGCTCCTCCCAGAGACGAACCAGCTGCAGTTAATCCGGCAATCCAGGAACGTCTCCAAGTTCTTGATTGGTTCGTTTCAATTTTATACTTCCGGGTCGTATATAACAATTTTAGAATGGCTTTAATGAATTCAGTGGCTTATCATTTTTGCTGCACTACTCTGAATGCTTTTCAAAATGGTATTCAAGACCGTATGCAAACAATACGTTTGAAAATAGTTACTATAGGTGCTATCCTAACTACAATCCTTTTCTAACTCAACGATTGGTAAGTACATGTAAAACACAACTTTAATAGGCCTACTGTATGTATTTCAGAACATTCCTCGTTATCGAAGTTCACCTTAAAGTACTGCTAAATTATATGACCATAAGCCTAAACTTGGTTCCGAAAAGGGATTCGCCGAGTTTCCTAGATATAAGTTTACAAATGTTGATGTTTATTGACGATTGCTTTCATTGTAAAGGTGGTTCAGATCTTTGTTCTAAATTTACTCCACATCATTAAAATAGTTAACACATCAAAGGTAACATACTATGAAAGTGGCCTGTCGGGACTACCCCCCCCCCTCCGGGCAATTTTCAACGCAAACTCAACATATTTTAGTTTATATATTAAAAACCCATCTCTTCTTTCACCCCACCACCACCCCATCCCCGCAGGCATTTCTTGGTTGTGCAGCTTAAGTTTCCATGTCTTGTATTAAAAGTGTTACTTTTGCATTAAATTGTTGTATAATTTGATGATTATTACTCTTCAATTAAAAGGTATGCTTCTATAAAAGGGGTGATTAATCACATACTAACAAGTGGCTGCCTAAATAAATAGTGTTTATTTACAACATTTTTGGGGGTAGCAATGTGTGAGCACTATGGACCTCTCGTCCAACACCAAGTAGTAAATAATTTATGTCTTTCTTAGGTGCCAATGCGGTAACTGTACTTTGATGCAAACAGTAACAGAAAGCATTTGCTGTCGAGAATATCAACCAATTTTGGATACCATGGAACAGACAGATACCCCTGATGCTTGTATCACACAGCACGAAGCATTTGACAGGATTGTACTTTGCCCTTTTGTGTTGAGAGTTGCCTACATTGGCTATTCCAATAGAGATAGGAGACAGATGCCAAGAGATCAGCAGGGGTAAGGGATGCTCTGGCTTGTTTTTTTATTAAAGATTAAAACTGAAATCAATGAAAACATGGACAAATAAATAAATATTCTGCAACAAAAACAAGTTAATTGTTGATATGAAAAGAAAAACATAATAAGGTAATCTATTCATCTCTTTCCAAGATAGTTCAAAACAAAATGCTTAACTTAAAAACACATTCTTTGGCTGTATTTTATTAGGTTCAGCCATCAGACACAGATGGATACCCCCCCCCTCCCCCCCAAAAAGAAATATAATTGCTACTTTGTTTGTAGCCTCAGACTCCAATCTTTGCTTCGTGTTTCAGAGGGGCGATACATCCCAACTCTCCTTTTGCTTTTTCCATAATCTCCAAAACTACTGAAACTACCTTGAAATTTTTTCCAATAAAGATTCCAGCCAAAATATTGTATACATAGTTGTCTAGACTAATACATTGTAACATAGGTTTTTAGGAGTCTATGCCAATAAAATTGTCTGTTGTGTAGCATTTCTGAACTTAAAACTGTAATGAGATATAAAGCCATTTTTTTTTTCCAGCCGCTACAGATATACTGCATATCGCCAGGTAGTCAGGTGGAATTGGGGGATCCTTGGCCGTAACAACAGAATTCCACTACCTTCATGCGTGGTTGGCGCAATTGTTCGGGCTTATCCTCCACAACAAGGACAAGAGAGAAGAGGATTCCATCTTCCACTTTTGGATTGATTTCAAAATAATTGTTAGGAAAAACGTATGTTCATTGCTACCAAACTTTTTCATACAGGCAAAACTTATATATTTCATCTTTTAACTTGGACTGTTGTATGTATCAGATGAAAAATAAAATTCTTTTATATCAACTAGTTTTCTAAGTTTTCATTGATTGTGCAACAGTGACTGACCCAGTTCTTTAAAGCACTACTAAGGGTTTACTTCTAATGATTTTGTCAACATTATACCACATTCAAATACATATACCATGTGATAGAATCATAAGTTGCAACAGAACTTGCCAATATTAAAAAAAAAAAAAAAAACTGTAAAAAAATTGGTGACAAAATGCTGTAATCTTACAATTATTTAATCTTGCAAATAGATCTAATATCATGCAAATAGAGTGATCTATAGTGTGAAAGATTCACGGAGGATTTCAACCATAACAACTAAGGGAAACAAATGACAATGGCTTATTCTCATGCCTCAAACCACCCTGGTTATTGGTTGAAACAAAACATTAAGTAGAAGCAAATCTACTCTGCTGTCGTTGAAGCGCTTCCTCTATTGCTGGATGAGATGCTGACACTGCCAGAGGTGGAGGTGCAATGCATAATGCAGGTGTCATCTGTCGTTGGTCCTTGTTCCCTGCCAAGGCCAACTTTGTCATCTCTCTGAGAAGATTGTCAACATATTCTGTGAAGAGAGAGGTAAAGCAAGTGAGATAAAAAGTCATTTCTCTTATATGATAATATTAAAATAAATATTCAATTTAGATAGAGACTTGCACAACAGCACACTTTTCTGCCATCTCCTTTAAATTTCATCAAGATAAAAGCAAACACCAGCTGCAGAAGTAGGATTATGTATGTTACAATTTCAAAAACTACCGTGTATAAATGCAGTAACCCCGGTACATACTAGTATATAGTACCTAGTAAGCTTCATTGCTATCGAAGGCACAGTTAACAACGACAAAAACAAAAACAACAGTGAGATTGGTTTTAATTTACCATGGCACTCCCATTTAATATGATTTAGTTTGAGTGGAAACTTACCATGAGTGGGATTATCCAACACTTTCTGGAGTACATAATCTCCACCTTTGCTTCTTGGGAAACTTATTTTCCATCGCTTTGTTCCATCCGTCTTTGTCCTTTGGTCCCGCCCAGCATTCTCATTATAGTACATGGCTGCTAGATAGAGTCTGCAAGAGAACATAAAACACTTAATGAAAGAAGAAAACAAATCTGTGTTGCCATTCCTTGCCAGCAAAAGGATCATTTACTCATTATGGGTCAAATATTATATTTGATGTGCAAGCAACTTTCCCTTCTTGAAATATTGTGTTTACAAGGTTATCCAACTTTGTCCTCTATTGACTTAAATTAACCTTTGACCTTTACAAAAAAACAATAGGGATCATCAACTCATCAAGGGTATCGATGAAATTTGAAGTTCAGGCAACTTTTTCAACTTCAGATATCATGTTTAGTAAGTTATCAATATTTGATCTCTGTTGGCATAAAATGACCTGTTCCCTTCAGGAAAAAAATGGGGAACATTTACTTAACTATGGCTACTGAAATACCAAGTTTGAAATTAGGGCTTTTTCTACTTTTAAAGATATTGTGTTTACAAGGGTCACAAACACACACACAGGACTTGACTGCATTGATTCCTGTTGCCTTTTGCAAGGAATCAATAAGCAAAAAATCTAACGACTGGTTATAGTGTTAATGCTGACATGATAATGCACATGGTTCCAGGTCAAGTTAATATTTAAGCAATGTTATGAATTTTTCAAATACTATTAGTGTAAATGAAGTATAGTAAAGTACATATGCTGATACTGATGAACAAAACTACTTTCAGACTTTTTCCATACATTTGGCAGAGTGATGTTTTCAAAAGCTGTTATTGGAAAATGTACATACCTACACAGCATACTTTGATAACTGTAAGCCATCATCTTTGGTGAAAAGTGGTTAATAACCATGTGAAAATTTTCAACAGAAGAAGTTTGATGAATAGGTGACATCTTCTTCACCCCTCGCACCACAGACGCAGACTGCAGAATTCTTATTAGTTCTTCTGCAACCTTAGAGTCTAAAATTGGGTAAAACAAAAGATGACTTAAAGTACATAACCTCTTACTGTCTTTATCAATAAGAATGAAATAATGACATAGCTGCTACGATAATCTACCACCAGAATTTTTTTGGGTATGATTCTGACGTACTGAACAGTAATATAAAATGCACACTAATAGACTTTTTGTAAGCAATGTAAAACATCAGTATACTCAACAAGAAATCTCTCCAAGCTTCTACAGCCTACTGTTTTTGTTGAGGTCAAAGATCATAACGTTTTAAACAATATATTTCATGCCAGATTAGTGACATAATTTTACAAATCAATTAATTTCCCAGCATAATGCAGACATAAATTTTACATAACAAAGGCAATGCAAAAAAATATTGAAAATATGTACCAAACATGTATTCAAACAGTAACAATAGTCATATGTAGGATATAGAATGTAGCCCAACAACAAATCAATTTACAGATCAACTGAATTGGAAGTGCTTTATGTTTAATTCATGCAGGCTTGTCCCACTCCTCCACACCAACTCCCTCTGACAAATTTTAAATAAATAGCATTTAATGTATTCATTGAACATGTAGAGGATCATATTGCTCACAGACATTAACAGAACTTACCATTCTGAACCCATGCCTTCAATCTTCCCTCTGCATCAAGGCGAGGATGGCTACAAACAGGAAACAGTGGGTTCTCATGGACATGGATGTTCATAATGTGGTTCACTATAGAAGCCCACTTTGCGGCCATAACACCTCCATCTCCATCCGGGGAGGAACTGGCACACCAATACAGATGATTGGTTATGCTTTTGGTCCAATCGTTGATCAGTCCACAGTCCTTCTTAGCTGCAGCCGCTCTGAGTTTCTTTTTTATACCTGTAATTGTTTGTAAAAGATATATGTAATCACTATTGTACATATGCTTTACAAAACAGCTGAAAAAAATTACATTAAAAAAAAATACAATATAGACATAAAAAGACATTTAAAACTGTCATGATTTCAGTCAAGGCTTAAGTTCAATATTAAAAATCCTCCCCCCCCCCCAAAAAAAAATAAAAAAAAATATGCAAGTTCATGAAACATATCCACAGTCAATATGCTTGACTGGATATTGATGTACCAATGTAATAAAGGTACATTACTTATGATTTCTGTATAGGATATGAAAATGTGAAGTCATCAAAGAATACTTATGTGAAATGATGTACCTTTGGAAATGTGCCATACATCAAAGTAATGTTTGATGTCTTCCTTTTTGGTCAGTTCTTCTCTGATCCAAGCAGTCACTTGCATATGACGATCTGTGATGATGGTTCCCATCTCCAACTCCATCGTCTGTAGCCAGGCAATCCCTCTCTTTAAAGCTTCTAGCTCCATTTGGTAGCTATTAGCAACCTCGTTTTTCTGCAAAATATAACATATTTCCTTTAATAAATAAATAAACAAACAAATAAATAAATAAGTCAATGAAAAACATTTTACCATCATTAAAACAGACTGTATGATAGACCAGAAAGCCATGGGGGTTAGTGATTCCTTGCCTACTTAAGAGCATTGGAGAGTGTGGAGATGATACACCCTTTACTAGATTTGATATGTAAAGGCCTATTCGTGCAAAAGTGTAAAGATCTGACCATGCTCCCTTTCTTATTGAGGGTTTACAATGAAATGCATATCAACCAAACCGTTCATTGAAGGTGAGCATGCTGGTTTCATATAGTAATTTCAGCTGACCCTAAATGACTTGACATCTACCACAAACAATAGGAGACAAACACTCAATAAGGGGGGTGGGGTCTGGCTGCATAAAACACTGTATGACATTTACTTAATTCTTGCGTTAGCTCACTTTTTAGGGTTTTCAGTTTTCCATCACAGGTGATCTAAAATAACCTTTGACCTCTCTAAAAGAAATGCCAACCAAGAATTAAGAAACGGGTATCTACCTATTAAGGATGAAGTTCATGCAAGTTGTACAAGTTTAAATATCATTGGTATGAGGCAAGGAAAAATACACACAAATTTCTGAAATTCACCTGGACTAGTTCAACATGGATGACTTTGTTGAGATTCTGCTCCAAGAAAGTATATGATCCATACTTCGCGGTATGCCCCGGGCTGTCATTCCGTGCATCCCCTCCTATGACCAGCTTCTCCTCACTCTCCTTCAAGTCTTCAACCATTTTGAACTGCATACGCTCCCATGTGTTGACAATTGCAGGTTGAAGGTAGAGGCGTTGGTGAACAATGAAGGAGGAATATGCAATTGTAGCAACATTTACTCCTTTCATCACCTGAATAACCTTCTTTGGGGATGCACCAGAAAAAAGAATGGAAGCTGACAACAAAATATTACCAGCAGGTATGTTGCCAATGAATGGTTGGCTATACCATTTTCTATTGAATCCACAAGGCTGTGGGTGGTTCTGGCAAACATGATTAATTACTATTAAGCTTCCTCTGATGTGGCTGATCCTCCCTTGGGATTCCCCATGGCACTCTGGACATAAGTTAAATAAACCCATCAGGGACGACTCGAACACAAGATATTTTGGTTCAATATGCGGTGGGGTGAGTTCATCAACATCGTCTCTGATGGGAAAATGAAGAAAAATGGCATATTTATCATTAACGTAAATTTATAAAGATTACTGAATTAAATAGTAAGTGATGTTTCACTTTCATGAATTTGGAAACATGAGAAATTTCACTAACAAAACATTGCTCACTTTGAGAGCAAAGTCAATTTATAGCAGATCAGATCAGGCCTGCATGAAGTTCACTTAATCCTTGGTGGCCAACTATCCTAATGATTAAGAAATATACACTCCCCTATGTGGATATCACCTCATTCACAATAACCTTTTTCAAGAAGAAACACAATTAGCACATTTTTAGCGAGGTTTTCAGACTTTGACCTCTGTTGACCTCAAATGACCTTTACCTCCATGAAAAACATTTAGGGACTATCTACTAAGGGCTACCCATGTACCAAGTTTGTAGTTCAACCAGATTTCATTCCTCTATATATCGTGTTTACAAGGTTTTCAGACTTTGACCTCAAATGACCTCCATGAAAAAATTAAGGATCATCTACTTACTAAGAGCTACCCACATACCAAGTTTGAAGTGCAACCAACTTTCACCTCTTGAAATATCGTGTTTACAAGCCAAGGCATCACACACACACACACACACAAAAATATGGCCCACTGAGGGTAGCACGTGAATAGGTGAGTTTTTAAGATGCTTTTAAAATTGTCTATGGTACCGTAGGAACATTCCTAATGTGACTGGGGAGAGTGTTCCAGAGTTTAGGGGCCTCAAATAGCAATATGTTGATACATAGAACATTTTTCATAGTTCAATGAAATTTTAGAAGAAATTTTTTTTTTTTTAAATTTAACATTCCCAGAATGCAATATAATAACTCTTACATGTCTGGTATAGGTTCATGTCTTGTGCTGCAAATGCCATCACCTTGCTCTGTAGGCTGGTAATCTGGGTCATTTGTTGGGTCATCACACATGTCCACTGCAGACTCATCAGACATTCTTGGAGAGAGTCCCTTGTCTGGAAGGTTGGCTTCTGTGGCTTCCCAATCCGTACCACATTGGGTCCATGCCTCCTTCATTGAGATGGTGTGACATCTCCTAGTTTGAGTGCCTGTAGATAAAATTATAAATGCACTCATTACTTTATTTTACAGATTTTTTTATGCACACTGGACCAGCAAGCTTCTTGCAAGCAAGCAAGCCATTTTGCTACTTGTTTTGATATGCAAGACATTTGAACAATGGAATCAGTCACATTTTCTTTTGTTTACTTGGAGAAAGTGAGGATTTTTCTTCTCCTCTAAAAAGGAAGGGCAAGCAAAGATTATTGTAATAGTCTGTGTTACTTCATTTAATTTACCACACAAAGCAAACATTGAAGTATAAACCACATCTCTGTGAGGTGACAACAAAAGCCTGCAGAGCTTACTGTATAGCAATGTAAGTCTTTGATAATTGGAGAGTGCAATTGTTTGCTCAGTCTGACATAGTTTATCTAAGGATAGGTGATAACACAGTCTTTGATTACCCAGTCTGTTTGTTGTTCCAACAAATAAACATATCATGTTGGTTAAGGTGAAGAAAACAGCTGGTCAGAGAAAGAAATTTCAATGAAAATTATTTAACTTGCAATGTATATTATGCTTGTGACTTATACTGTACCTTTATTTGTTCCCCAGTAAGTGCTTTTAGCAGTAACACCCTTGGACCTGTGGTGCTTCCTTACAGGTTCCATCATCACTTGCGTACCCTGGTTGGTTTTTTCATCATTGACCTTCACAGTCGAGGAAAACCCAGCCTTGCTGAGAAGATCAGAAGCTTGCACTCTCTGCCCTTCCTCTAATACTTTGATCTTCTGTGCAAAACTCCTCAGCACTTCTGCAGCATTTGCCACTGTTCGCAATTGAGATGGTGTCGGGTTTGACTGCTTGTGTATTATACCAGACACTTCCTGCATCCCAGAAGAAGAAGACAAATATGTCTATTAAAACAATTTATTAACAGCAATATTGCTTTTGTGAAACTAAAATCTCAAGCATTTTTCTCTCAAAGTAGTTAGTGTATGATGATGTGTTATAATCTATGCATGTAGTTTTCTGCTCCAAATTAGCAAACAATACTGCCAAAGCCCTGTTTATGCTTTTTTCAACTACGGCACACTATGAATCTTGTTTTGAAAAAGTTTTTCAGTCAAAATTACACCCTCTTCAAAATTTCAATTTGGTATACAATTTTTTTTTTCAAAAACTACTTTGCTATTTTCATTTTGTTTCATATTTGGGGATTTGTATGCCTAGCCATTGAGGTATTGCATGGACCTAGTTTTGAGGTTTTTATATCAGAATATATTATTTTTGTATGTATACTGACATCATTCATTGTAAAATGAAGGCAAACAATTTGTTATCATTCATTCTAACACAAAGTGAAGAATACTTAGAGCAAACTGAAACTGTATGATCATGCCGTCACCATTCCTTATATATCTGCAACAAACACAATGTCAGGATTTAACTGTAACACACAATGTCAGTGTTACAGTACTTTGTCCTAGGCACACCTTTTTTATTTTGTACTTTTAGTAGGCTAGAACTAAATCAAGAAACTGTAGTATCTAGGCTATTGTGAAAGATTTAGGAAAGAAAGTAACATATTTAGGGGAGGAACCAAGGAAGGCATCTACAGTATGCTAGGCTATGTGGAAAGGGTAGTAGTTGGTAATGATAGAAATCATAGTTGCAGGTATTATGGATTAGCCTGGGTAGTTCAGTCGGTTCAGTCAATTCTTTTAAAAACCAGCTAGGAAGGCCTTACTTATTGTGACCTGAATGAACACTAACTTCATACACTAGGCCTACGGCCATTTCACTTAGGCCTTCTACATTTATTCTTTCCACATAGCCTAGCCAATATGCCCTCATCAGCTTCCTCCCCTGAAAAAAAAACGAAACTTTCCTCCCCTGAAAATCGTAAGTTAACTAAAACGATTTAGGGAAAGTAACGTTTCTAGGGGAGGAAACGTTTCACAGTGGAAGAAGCTAACGGTTCCGAAAACTAACTGGAACTCTACCAAACTCAAATACACTGCACCGCTGTACTATTACTACTATAGGCCAACTACTAGCTGTGGCAGTATTAGTGGTCTAAGTATAGGCCTGGGCTAGCCTATAGGCTGATAATCGAGTCGTGAAAAGCGACTGTTTCTCAACATTGGCTGCTGCAAAGGAAAGTATGCCACGGTTGTACAAACGGCATAACGTTAGGCAACACGTAGTTCAACCTACCTTGTGGCGAGCTCTAATGATGGAAAGACGACGTCTTTTTTTCATAGGCGAATCCGTGTTTTTCTTCGCCAGCTTTGTTGGCACTGCAGTGTTCTTTAACAGCGGTCTGAATTTTCCTGACACATTCAACTTTTTCTGCATCAAATATTTAGGGTCCCAATCATCTTCTGTGAAGTGGGCAGAACAAACTTTCACATTCTCTCCATGAGAAACTCCTGGTGCGATGAAGTCTTTCCTGGTTCTCCGCACAAATCGTATCCAGAGTTTCCGATATCTCTCTCTACTTTTTCCGCTTGGAAAATTGAAAAAACTTATTGTAGAGTCAACATTCGTTCTGTTGCATCCCCCTACAACGCAATTTCTTGGCATTTTGCTAGTGGTTTAAGTTGTTTGTCGAGTCCAATATAGAGTAGGTTGCAACTAAACTTACGCACTAAGTGCACACTGCTGAAGTACACTTCACTTTGTTATCATCAAAATGACGTCACATGTCACTGTAGATCACGTGATCATCAAATCGCTTTTCGCGAAAAGCCCAATTTTTGTTTAAAAAATCAACGAGTTTAGGAATTTTTTTAAGGCCTTTCCCAACATCGGATTGACTTGAATTTTCACATGTGTAATATGGAAACCAACTAGAATACTCTTGAATAAAATCGTATTTTTTCGTCGATGCTGAAAAATCACTATCGTTCATCTTTAAATTCAAGAAGATAAACTGAACGTAACAAGAATCAATTCTTCTTTAATTTGTATTCATAACTGTTGTCTATAAACCCTCTCTATTCAAATTTCCTCCGATTGGTTTGCATGGAAACATGTGGGGATACATTAAACAACCAATGAGAGCAATTTTGCTCATATATAATAGTAAAACTTACATAGAATTGCCAACAATTAAGAACGCAACGTATGCAACAACAATGCGTATGACCTAATAAAAATATGTTATTTGGAGGATTTCCCCAATGGATGATTCGTAGTCACTGCTGTACACCTACTGACCTACTTAATGTCTGTTTCCATGGTTACTTTGACACGTTCACTGACAATGAGTACGTGGCTCGTGTACCTGTTTCTATTCATTAGGTTAAACTGGTTCGTGTCATCTATTATTATGCTAATGAGATATTTACGGGAGTTCCAGGTGTGGCATTCTTACTATTGACTTGCTTTAGAACATAAATTGTTTGAATCAATCGTCTGTATAATGTAAGCGCTGCATATATTTGTACAGAAAACTATTGTAGAAGTAGAATAGGCCTACTGTGTGTAATAAAACGGTAATGATGTTATCGGGTAGAAACGTGGAATGGATTTGATGGGCTCTCTGAAAACATAAAAATAAATCTCTCTGAAGGGAGGGCGAAGGGATGGGTAGTGGCGGGAGCAGGAACAGGGTGTCTGAAGGGTGGAGGAGGTTGGACTAAACTTACTAAAGAGCATACTGAACACGGGGATTGGGAAAAAGCATTGATAGTCTAGAAAGTGAATAATCATAGATCTGTATTACATTTTTTTTTTAAATAATTCGACCAAGCTATACTGCCAACGTATCATACTTTTCATTGATACATTTTCCGTGGTTACAGTTACACCTGGAATAGCATTGAGAATATGACATGCTGAATAATTTTCATTTTATGGTACAGGGTATTACTGAATATTTGTTTCCCTGTTTCTTTGGAGTGTCGGGTGAGGCGGGATTGGGCGACTTAAATATTTCTTTCATTATTTTTAGTAACACGTCATACACTGTGGATAATATCAACTAATAACATTAACGTGAATGTGTAAGGATGGAAATGAGAAACTTTTTATGAGGTTGGTCTGAGGAACTGATGAAGGCGAGAGGAGTAGCGATATATTAAACTAACTTATATTCGTTGTGTAACCAATTTGACTCATGAATCTTGTCTGAGAAAAAGAAATAAATTAACGTATTAGCGAGGTTTACGTCTCTGTCTATACAACTACAATATTTTCTTAGTAGGCCTATGTGAAGGAAATAATGCACATTAAGAAACAAAGAAAACACAGGTAATTGATAATGGAGCTGGAGATAATAATAAAAAAAAACACGGCCGGTGACCGGAACAATGAGGGTGATGATAGGGTTAGGGTGGGAGGAGGGTAAAAATACATTGAAAAGGGAAACTACGGAGAACAAATCGTGCAATCACGGTTATAGCTGAAGGGGGTAGGTAGGTAGGTTAACAATAGATTGGTAAATAGGAGGTGTCGGGGTGTGATGAGTGAAACTGGTGTTGGATGGGTTATAAGTGAGGGGTTGGGATTGGAGTTGATGGTTTCAATTACACTAAATTTTAAAGGGCAAAGCAGGGACGTCCTGGTCAAATCAAGTATCTCGAAATATTTATTTCGAGGAATTTTAAATTATTAAACAGTTTTTGTTCAAACTTATGAATTATATAAAGCTGAAGCTCTCGATGACCTTTAAATTATTGTTTAAAATTATGAAAAGAATAATGAAAATTAATATAAGTTGAGCTTTTTTCTTGTCAAATTGGATTTCAAACTATAAAGAAGAAATTGATGTAGTTTTAAATGCATTAAATCTTAACCTCTGCAATTTATGAGATACATATTTGCCTTTAATAATTTTAGGTAGTAAAAAATACAATTTAACTTTATAATTAACTCCATTACAATTAGTTATTCCATTTTTTGATAAATTTTATTTATTAACTTATTTTGAATAACTATTTTTTAAACTGCGACAACTAAAACTGTTTTATTGGTTGCTTGTTTGGTATAAATTTCAGTTTTAGCAGAGAGTAGAGTATTATAATCTGATCACATGGGATTTTAAGTATAGATTCATAGGTTTATGCTATTTTATTGCCATCATTTTACTTCTTTTATATTTATAACGATTTTCAATCTCTTTCGTTGAAAAACAAAACCTTAAATAGATTGAACATGATTTAAAATCAAATATTTTGGAGGTTTCAGCTTGAAAAGTCACATTTACTACTTATAAACTCAAAAACCCTATTTTAAAACTCATTCGAATTATTAAATTCAAACAACCTTGTCTTTATATCTCTTATTTTATCCTAATAAACATTGCTGTCATTCCTAAACCTATTTCTTAGTTAAAATTTAAGCAATAAACTAAACAAAGAACATTTTAAACAACCCCCACCCACCCTCCACCCCTCTCTTACCAACACTCTTTTATAATATACCCTGTTAATCCATTATATTTTGGTTTTATTTATCATAACATCCTACATAATTCCTTTCGCGATGACCTAAATATTCAAATAAATCCTACTAGACTAATTAGATCCAATCCTTGACATTAAAATTACAGCAGACTTTACATTCTCTATTGCTCGTTTAATATTCACTTTTATGAATTAAAATAACTTCTCTGTTTAACTGTTATGATGATTCTAACATCTACACCGGAATACTTACCTCAGCTCCTTCAAGCTTGTACACTGTGAGGAGTAAGACAAGATGGCCGCAAACTCTTCATTAGTTAGTGTCCTGTTGTCCCAGATCGACAGCTCCTGGAGAGAACTCAGGATAGAGAGAGAGAGACCAGACTCAAGGATAAGGTTCAGACCAGACTCATCAACTCTAGGAGAGCAGAGGTATAGAAACACACAGGAGATAGGAATCTAGAATGAAAGAATATAGTTACTGATAATAGAGTAGATAGAGATAAATATATTGGATTTGGTTAGGATTAGAATAATTATTATATGTCATCAATCATAAAAATAACGAAATAAAAATAAGGGAATGTGAAGCTATAAACTAGGACATTTAGGTTGTGTTTAGTTGTAAAAAGGAATTTAGTTAATTAACGGAAATAAAGGATTGATTTTAAGGGGAGACAAATATTAACAGAAATAATTAGATTAGATTAGAGGAAAACAAAGTGGTAATGTAGGATTTAAGGGTTAGTTTCCTTTTTTTTTACAATTATATGATTAATTAAAGGTTTTATAGCAAGTAAGGTTTAATAAAGTAAGAATGTGGGGCTACATATTTTAATTTATTAGTTATAATAGGAAACCAATTTCTGTGACGGGTTGAGAATTTTATAAAAAAATGGGTAATCAAGAATTGAGATTATTCTATCTTTTTTGAAAAAAAGTATTGATCACATGTATTTGTGTTTTAATTTAGAACAGAAGAAAACTGTAATTTAAATGACAATATTAGTCACTAATGGGAGAGGAATTATGAAAAGGAAACTTCCACTTTAACTAATACCAGGCTTTTATGAAGTTTAAGGAGATTTGGAAGAATTATATTTAAATCAATAGGTTGTTTCTTATAATTAAAATACAAGTTAGAGAAGCAGATGTAGATCAAATTCAAGTTTCAAGAGAGAAGGTTGATGAGACTTAAACTCAATTTTTATTATACCTATTATTTAATTATTGATCCAAATCCTACTATTCTGCTTGAATTATAATTATTTACAATTAATACGATTTGTTTAAAAGATGATGTCTACCTGTGTTTTGTTATCAAATTCATTTCTAAGTTACGGTTTAAGTGTGACATAACTTCTAGTGGAGTTTTATTCAAATGTAACATTTTTCTTTCTTTGGGCTTGTAGATATTCCTAAATTGGGTAACGCTTATGATCTTATCATTTCTTCCAATTAAATAGTACCATCCGCTTTTTATATTTTTTTTGGAAAATGATATTGTTATCTGGAAACACTTCATATCCTTGAGGGTTTAATTATACTTATTAATTATTACTTTAAGTGTTAATCCGGTTGATTGGATCTTCATTGTAATATCTTCTGTTACTATGGAGTTCAGAAGGTGTAAACAGTTAGCGGACATATATCGATAAACAAACACGAGAGATAATTCAGTTAATTAAAAGTTTAATGAGAGGATGGAGCCTTTGAAAACTAACGTTATACTAGCTACGGCTCTGGTGAACGTTGTAGCAGCGTAAAAGAAGTGGCGCAATTTTAATTAAACAAAAACTTTTTAAATATCATGTGGCCATAGGTCTGTTGGCTAGGAAATGACGTACGGTTTTTATAATTAAGTGGGCAAAATTAAGACAAACCAGCTGTGAGTAGAACACCAAGATCTAGTTGCTGCTGGAAAGACATGGACGAAAGATTTCTTATTAATAACTATTTATTGCATTTTCTTATTATTAAACGTAACTTGGAAACCTGTTTTATAGAGGTTCAAAGTTCTAGGCCCTATACAGTATTTAACAAACCTATATTCCACATAAAGTGTCAGGTATATTGGCAGGAGTTCTAAGGTCATTCAACTAATAATCAGTTATTAAATAACATTATTTCAGTCAGCCTGCTCGGTAAAAAGCTGCAGGTTTCTCACACAATTGGCTCAAATTTCCGACCTGGTAGATTTAGTAAGTTTGGTGATTACACTACTATGTGTGGAATGTTATAGATTGACTTGTATTAATGCCTATAAGGCTATGTTATGTACGATTGAAATTGAGTTGAACAATTTTTTGTGATTTAAGACTTTTGAATGGATAACAAAGTTTCTACAGTTTATCTATGAATACTTTTTCCTAGCTAGAATGAAGTAATTGTTTTCGAAGTAAAGGATAGGCATCAGCTCACCTAGAATGTTAATCGCTTGTTTTATTCTTCGCTTTATTTAAGATTCCTAAAGAAAACTGAGTGTCTAGATTGTATTTTATTCAATTCCTTTATAGTTTAGATATGCTTTAACTTGGACTTTTCTGATAATCAGTCAACAAAAGGCTAAGATTTTAATTATTTGTGAGTTAGATTGTTAAGCATGTCTTCTCGCTAAAAGTATTAATTCTTGCTTTTCTCGGGTGATGTTTGAGATTTCTAACATAGCCTAACTTATTACTAGTCTATATTATAGTCTACCTAAGTTTGGCCTGACCTTTGCACACATCCTAGCCTATGCCTCTATACCATACCGTCAAATTATCTCAGTGATCAATAATTACTGTTTTAGCTATTAACAGCGGTTCCTCTCCATTAAATAATCCATCTTAAAAACAAGTCAATTCTAACACACAGCTCCCACGAATATACTACGTACTCTGCAACTCCACTATATATACACTAAACCATTCATTGTCAGTGATAGATACTAGATGTGAACAGGTATTCAATAGCATGAGTAACCAATATTCATATACAGGTGTTTCGTAGCTTTTCGCAGGTGATGTTTGAGATTTATAACAGACATGTTGGCGCCAATATAAGTAAATGTACGTAACGTTATATATGCCCGGTGGAAACAGACAGTTTAAGAACTGACGTCAATTGGATATGTAGTAAGGAAGGGGTAGCAGTGGCGTCGCCAAGGGGGGCACGCGCCCCCTGGAAAACCGAGTGCCCCCCCCATCTGAGATTTGGGTTGGTAAAAATATATATTTTGTTATATTCAACTCCCATCATCTGAGTTGGTTTTTCATAAAGACAAAGAAGCACAGTAATTCGTATTTTCTTCAAATTAGCTGCGAAAAAATGAAAAAGTTTATCCTTGAACGTCGGGTATCGAAGTCGTAACCCGCGCCATCACAACAGGTGTCGATATTTACATCGAATGTGTCAGTGCTCACACCATACTGTACCAGCGGATATACACGTCCGCTTAGCGAGCTACATGACTGTGAGAAGGGAGGGTACTGCAGTATGTTGCCTTGGTCTGAGGTTGACAGGTTAGGAGCTGACGAAATGTGAGAATGTGAGGGTCCGCACGCACCATACTTGCCTATATTTGTGGACCCATATATTAACCCTGTTGTGTAGGGGGTGCAGAGGCCATTTGAGGTCAGATGCTTGTAGAAACAAATGGCGAATGTTCACACCTGCATACTGAGCCATACTCGATGTGTGATCAAACTTTGGATTGCATGGTGAGATCCCTGATAGGAGCCAATAACGATGCTGGAACCTGTTACATCTTAATAGATAATGCTGGGCGAAAACGAGAAGGACAAAAAAGGAGTCGGGGTCATGCACACATTAATTCAACAAATGTAGGTTCTATTGATATAGGGTTAGGCATAATATCGACAGCATGTGGTTCATATCCTCTGCAAAATTAGCAATTTCTGGAGATATCTTCAGATCGAATTTAGCATCGAATGTGGCAGCATTTTGCATCTAGCCCATCCTCCGTATGCGAAAATTTTCCAAAGCGGAGGGGGCAGTGGCGGCGGAACCGGGGGGGGCTTGGTTGGCTCAGCCCCCCCAATGAAAAAGTTGAGGGGGCAAATGCATGATAAGCCCACCCAATATTTACCAAGGCTCCGAAACGTGCATCTGCCCATTTTTCAATGCATACTTGTCGATCTGTCCGATGCACTCGTATACTATACAGGTGTAATAATTTTAGTAAATGCTGGGGGGCCCTCGGCCCGTCCCCTGGCTATAGACCACATTGTCACCCCAACCGCGTCTTCACGCCCCGTGAAAAGTGGAAGCAGTGAGTGTGAGTACCGGTAAGCGCAACACAACTTCGTCTTGGGCCAATGACATGACATTTCAGCCAGTTCTCCAACATCCCCTTACTACACTCAAAAACGTCTTTGCGAGTACACTACGAGTAATAGCTACTCTCTTAAAACACCATCGAATATACAAATTACAATGTTTTTACAGACTTTTACGTGCAATCTGAGAAATTGCAGGCTTGAGACCCATATTTTAGGGCTAGGTATTCGCAGCATAAAACACTCGGGAAGTGCCGTTTCCGGCCATCTGGGGGTTTGAAAAAAACCAAAATTTTCTGGTACGCTCCGCGCCAACCGATGGTGGCGCTCCGCTAAGATAGTCTCTACACATTAGCCCCCCCCAATAATTTTCCCGATCCGCCGCGCCTGGAGGGGGCACCCCCTCCCCTTAGACCCCTCCCCTATGGACGGCGATCGGTATCCACCTTAGTGCCCCCCCATTAAATGCTGGTGCCCCCCTGTGCCCCCCAAGACTGAAAAGTCTGGTGACGCCACTGAGGTTACAATGTGGGCCAAAAGCATTTTATGTACACATTCCCCCACCCTAATATCTGCTATTGGATGCATAAACAAACAATAGACACACAAGTTTGAATACCGTATGTTTCAAATGATTTGAAGGAGTACATGTTTAATGAATATTAAAATCTACATGGAATAAAAAAATAAAAAGAACACCCTTGTTCAGTCATACACATATTGCAGATACATCGTGCAGACAAAACGTGTCTGTGTCAAAATACATATTTACAAATAAACACTTGATCCTCATAATGAAATTATTAGAATAAATGTAACTACACAACGCTGTTCATCCCCTCCTCTCCCCAACCATCTTTATAATGAATTCCATTCCATGTCAGTGCTGGATTATTCAGCTGAATCTTTGCACCAGCAAAGAGAGTGTCAGGCAATTAAACGATGTTTTGTCTTTTTACGTACCTCGTAATTGCCCAAATCAAAATACTATGTCGACATTTCACCAATACTGTTAATAGTCAATTCAGGTAGCCCCCCCCCCCCCTCTTTTGTTCCCCATTTTTACTAAGTACAATCCTCATCGAGATGAGTTTATTTTTTGAGATAAAATAGTTGAAATTAAATGAGAAAGAAATTTTGATTTCGAGAAATGCAATGGCAATTTCGAGAGAAACGTTTAAGTTTTAGATAAAACGCTAATATTTTTAGATGATAAGTTCACATTTTGATCTAAAAAACTTTCTAGCAAAAAGGCGAAAGTTTAAAACAAAAAGAATTCGACATTTACCATGAAGGGAATTAAAGAAGAGGTTGAAATAATTCGAAGACATTTTTAGATAAAGTAGTTTGATGTTGAGAATCTCGGTTGAATTACAGATTTCAATTTTAAGACAAAGTTGATTTTCAAGAAAAGAAAAGGATATAAAAATTTGGAAATTTTTCAGTGTTCCATGTGGGTCACAGTAATGACAAAATGTGAATTGTTTGCTTAATTGGGTTGCCCCTCCCGACTCCCTCTCAACCCATTCATTTTCTGATCCCTTCCTATACGCCAATCAAGTGATTTGTCACATGTCTACATAGATATGAGGAAGGGTGTAAGACATATAGGAGGAGGTACATCGTGTGGCTAATTTGTGTATATTTCTGATTCAGTGCATGTGCATTCATTGAGGGGCTGTATCGGTAAGTGTGCCTCTCCAATCCTGTAAACGGATACAACTCTCCTGTATGGTTTAGTACCCAGTAACGTGGGTTCACATTCCAACATTCTCACGATCGATTTGGGAAGGGAAATGAACCTTAATGGTCAGACTATAGTGGCGAAAGTTTTGAAAACTGTACTGACCGATGTTAAAATCACTATTGAATAATTGCATGAAAAATCAGAAATACAGTCTTGTTCGTCCAGTTATTCGGTAAATAGCCGTTGGTTGGATATGTTGCCAAACCCCAGTTATTATATATATACAATGGTGCCTGGCTAAGAAGTACACATTATAGCATGTTACCATCGTGTAGCCATGTACCACATTTTAATAGCAGATGTATAGGTTTTCTACTACTTGAAATCGGTTCGCAGGACTAGGACAATAAGACCCCTTCTCAACCCCATTTTTAATATAGGATTTCAAAGGGGGGGGGGGAGCAGATCCCTACCGACTTAGGTAGGGCCTACACTATTATGGAAAGGCCAGAGTGAACAGAAGAATTTGAAAACGGAGGAGGTGTGGTCGTTGGCTTGTTGAAGGCAAATCTTAGTAGCCCCGTCCCTGAATTCTTTTTGAAAATTGATGTTAACTGGTGCACTCCGAGGCATAATTAGACTACCAATTAGGTCCAAAATTGGCTCCAAACACCATGCAGTTTTGCTTATGAGCAATGTTTTTGTAAAGTCGTAAGGGGCGGGGTGGGGAGGGGTGTACACCATTAGCAGTGGCCTTCTTCTCAACTGAATGTAACATTGCCCCCCCCCCCCCCTCCTCCCTTTCTATACAACTTTACAAGTGTGTAATTTGGAAATTTTCTGATTAATGTTGAACTACCAAAATACTTTCATCTCGTCATTTCAAAAGTTTTTAGAAATGATAAAATATTGACTTCTTTCCAAGCTTGCAGTAAAGCTATATCCTGAAAATGCTTAAGATGTCTAGTTATCTTGCTGTCTTGGTGACACAATGTAGTGGCCCAATACTATCACGATAGTACGCGTTTTTCCTTGGAACTTACTCTAGCCTCTTATCTTTGCTTTACTGGAACTTAGTCACGACCATCATATTTGTTTTTATTATTTGCATATTGTGTTTTCATTATATATTTTGTTTGGACCCCTTTTTATATAATATATCATTATTATATCATAAAATATGTTGTGAATATTCAAGAGGCCGTCTAAATTGTCATTTGGTGAGTTGCAGTGTAATAACTTAATTAGGCCCTACTATTTTTTATCTTTTCCATAAAACCTATACGACCCATAACACGTAAACACTTTCAAGCTGCTGTACAGGATTCTCTGAACGCATCATTACCAGAAAATTTTCGAGATGCAAATGATAAATTTACATTTTGCAGCATATCGTTGAAGTCCTCGTTTATAGATCTAACGAATTTGCCATTTTGTTGTAAAATTGCTATTATTTGAATTGGAAGCTTGATCATTTATCTCAAAAAGAGGGGAATTTCCCTCGTGGCCAATGGAAACGACTTGAACAAGTCTCATTTTCCAAATCTAAACAACCAACGACACAGTATGTAAAGCAGCGTTTCAAGAACGGTGTTACTGTATGGTTGTACTTACCTGTTTTTTGGTGTGATTCCCGAAGCAACAGTAATGGCTTACTAAATGTGAAGATATTGCAATGCATTCCAGATGGTGAACATACAGAAAGAAACAGACCTAGAATATTGCAATTGTCAAAGAAGAAATCCCACGTAATGTCTTGTGCTCCTTTCAAGTTTCGTATTGTTACTGTTAGGCTATGTACTACAACTTTTGTAGAATGACTGGGACATCATAACGTTGAAGTTATGGCTTAGGTCTTCTCTGTAGTCATATAAGAAAAGTGCAGCCTAACTTAGGCCTAGTAGGCCAATGGTTTTAGTTAAAATATTTAATACTGCCGCAATGACAGCATAAAGCGTGACCTAGGCTCAGCACAATGTAGGAATTGCTGAAATATGGTGATGCTAGCCTGTTACAGTGTTAGTTGCTTACAAGTTTTTACAAGTTGAAGCCTGGGAGGTTTTCCTCCCTCAGAATACTTGGATCATATTAGTTTATTGAAGTAGTGTTCTACACTTGCGAGATAACCCAACTGTCCGAAAGGTTTTAGTCAAATTTAGTCATAAAAACCTACTCTTCAAGTACAGTACTCTTGAGTTGTTTCCTCTCCTGGGATATTGTGGATTTAAGTGCTAATCTGCCAGTGAGTAAAGGTCAAATGAAATGCAAGGTTTTCCAGAGATTGAGATTCCATATCTCTTATCATATACAGGCATTATGTAGTTTGTGTCACCAAAATACTCAGTAGGGGCTATAGCACCCCTCTCAAATTACTGCAGTGCGTTACACCACCATTACTGGTCCAAGACAACCCATTATTGGAACATATCCATAATTTCCGGGGTTTGTGCTGATAATGCTCATTTCCTATTGACGTATCTTCAGCTTCATTATTGCTTTTACATACTTTTACATAATTTACGTACTAAAAGTGTAGGGGTCTTTTACAGCTAACATGTGAAGTTGATTGCCCACAAAGACTGCTGTAGTATGACGATGCTATCTGAATGCAAAGTTTCCTAAGATCTTTCAAACACCTGCAGAAACCAAACACTGTAATACTGCATAATCACTAAATTAAAAATATCAATGATTGGATCAAAATGGAACTGCTACCATGGGTTTTTCTTTGTTGTGAGTATCCTTTTGTTTCTGAAGTCATCTGAAATTTCTCAACAACTAATTTGATTTCATGTTAGTGTTTCACTTTTGATTTAGATGTCACGACGCTCGAACGGCTCCATGATGTAATAATTCAACCGTAGGAAGAAACCCTCTAGTGAATATGAAGACGCAGACCGTACTGGATAGAGGAGAGCAGGACCTATGAACCTATCAAGCTTGTTTTGGTATCCTACACTTCTTGATGCACAGAGTTCCATAGGAATGGTAAGAATGAAGTAAATCTGGTTTGTTGTGACTTGATTCACCAAACCGCTGGCTAGTAAGCATGGTTAAGGAAGGGAATTTCCCCTGCCACTATTTATCACTATCATGTCATGATAACATTTCTTCCTTGCATATTTGAGAGCTAAATACTGTTTAAACTAAACACATTTAGAGGGCATTCAAGGTTATACAAGCACTGGCATCCATTAGGGTGGTGAGCACTTGCCACCCCATGGGCTACACCAGGGCTTCAAAATCGCTATCAGAGAACATTAAATATCTGAAAATTAAAAATGCCTCAGCTGGAGTCCCCAGGGACTCCCACCAGGGCTTAGATTTATACTTCATATAATTTATATTTTTCTTTCTAACATGTAAATACATGCTTTAAACTTAGTACAAGAGCGTAAGAAGTCTCAGAGATGTTACAGGGCTCTTCTGAAGCACCCAGCTAGGGCTCAGATATACATTCAACAGAGTAAAATCAGATTAAATCAGATCAAGGCGGAGTGTATAGCCTAGTGGTTAACGCCGGCATCTCCCAGTCATGAGATCCCCGGTTTGATTCCCCGCCGACAGCAATGTGTGTCGTCTGGCAAGGGTGTTGTTCAATAACAACTTGCTGACATGGACGTTTTAATGGATGTGTGCCGAGAGATTGGCTTCGGTCAGCTTGCGAGTCTACAAGCCTCCATGGCTTCTTTCGCGAGTTCCTGCTTGCGGGAAGATCACATATACATACATACATACATACATACATACATTAAGTGCTTCTATTCCTGACATGTCCTCATGTGCTTTAAATTGCTAGCAGTTTCCAAAAACTGTGAAAATACTGAATATTTGGAGTGCTTTGCAGTACCCTTGTAAGTCCAGCCACTATAAACAGAGAACACAATTGGAAATACTTCCTACTAATCTGAGTATATACAGCTTCCAATACAGAATTGTCACTTGCTGAGCAAGTCACTGCAGTTGGTTTAAAAAAGTCTAATTGGTCTCAAAATTGATCTAACTTCACCCACTTGAGTACGGTGGCTTAATAGGGACATAAGGGGAAATATAAGTGTTTCACAATGTTGACTTTTTTATCTCATAACTATTTCAACTCAAAATTTTGAGGTTTCAAGTGTCTTCATCTGCCAAATTTGTGGAAAGAACTGACCATATTGGATAGCTATTGACAAGCTGAACAGGGCACTCTATAAACCTTTGGTGATCTAAAATCTGGAAAGAGACCCCCAGAGAGTGGTGTAATTAGGTCAATGTACAGTAGGCAATGCAGTCTCCAGGGGCCTGGTGCCATTAAATGAAGAAAAATGATATAAAAAAAACCCATCAGCCGAAGCTGACACACTAAATTAGATACAATGATCTCCTGATGAGTGGAAATTCAGAAGATATTCTGTCCTTAATAGGAAAGAAGGTCAATATATCCTATCATTAGGACTTAATTTTCATTCACATCATTTTCTTTTCTCTTCATTAGGTTAACTTGAGTTATCCTGTAGCGAGCTATTAGGGGATCACCTATTCCATCTGTAGTTACCAATTTTTATTGGAAGCTTTCACACTGTGCTGACAAGGAAAATAAATGTTTCATCAGCTGATATTTCCTCCATGTGATGGTAACACATTAATGGTAAGTGTAGAAAAGTGATTGTAATGTTTTAACAACCTCTGGTAGATTTTATGGATAGCATAGCAGATCAAGGAATACTCTTGTTTCTCCATTCACTCTCACTAAAAGAATTTTTTTTAAAGTTTTAAACTCATCCATTCAAAATACAACTGACAGAATTATTCCCTAGTCAGGACATTAAAATGATCAGATTCTTGTTGGATTAATCCAGTACTTGGTATGTTTGTAATGAGCTTGCCATGACACAATAGCTGCCTAAACACTCTCTGGGTACATTTTACCATTTGCCAAACTGAAATAAAAATTGCCTCCTGAGACTCAAATGAATAAAGTCTTTTAGAACTCCTGACACTCCCAGAATGGTCAGACTGGAAGACAACTTGTAAGTTTCTATGAAAGTAGTTTGGGTTACCTACAAATATGTCTTCTGTTAAAGTATTTATTTTCTTCAGATTAAAACCAAAAACTTGAAATACCATTTTAGATATTCTATAATGATGTAGAAACATTAAAGGAGTCAACTCAGTCTGTATTGCTGAGCTATGTGTTAGAGGTATTTGTAATGAACACTCCATCAAACAAACAACAAAACCTTGATTAATTTAGGTACAGTATGTCACACATAGGTCATGCAACTATGGATATAATCTGAACTTTAATGTACTTTGTTTGTTATGATGTTTATTTACTGTAGTAAGGTTGAGTTGACTGTTTTAAGCATTTGCTTAAATGTTAGAAAAATATGATTCAAAACGTAATTGGACAGTAAAATGCAAATCAACTCCACCGTTGATATTCATCTCAAAGATGTCTATCATATCAGCTGAAGATGATGGCTGGGTTTGCTTCTCCCTTAATTCTTTGATATTTTTCTCCAAACTCCTGATAAACTGTCGCACACCAGTTCTAAGATCCACAATCCCATCTTGTGTGGCTAAAGAAGCATTATTCAAGTAAGGTGTACACAAAACCAGTGACATTGAGAGCCAGCCACAGTTCCATGCAAAATGTTCTTACCAGATCCACTTTGTTTAAGTCGTTGTTTATCCAAAGTTAAAGTGTATCATTCTTTATCACATATTTCACTTGGCACTTGTAGCCACTTGTGACAACTGTAGCCACCACCCAACCCCCACCCTCTCACACCTGGACTGCACAGAACAAAATGTAGTATCAAATTGCAGATAGAAAAATATGTACTTTTACTCAATCAATTGAAGATTCAATGCTTGTCTCAATTTCAAATTAATGTTTCTTTATATTTCAATTAGTTTGGTGTTAGGTGAGCTGTATATACACTGTGGGAAGCATTATGAGACCTTGAACTCGTCTTGTACAGTCTATAGATTTGTATTCTAGTTGCATTAGTTTCTTTACATTGTTATTATAATTATAACTGAGTAATTTAGTTTGAAACTACAGTAGCATACCATATGTTTTTAATAGCTGTGTTCTGTGTTTGACAATGTTACATGATAGAATGCTGCTACTTGCAGACCGGGTGATTACAATTTACATTAATAATAACATTTTAACTGATGACCAAATGCATTTTGTTTTTTCTCATCATCAGGTAAACTGGAATTATTCAGTCCTGAGATCAGCCTTTTTAGGGATTTACCATATCCGTATTACAGCCCTTGGAAGAAATGTGTACAGTTTTCATGAGCAGGGTAATGATTGCATGGTCCACCACCTAATGCTTACCCCACCCACCCATCCCCCTTTTCCATGAGAATACAAGTGTTTAATTGGATATTTGTACTCCATGATGTATCAGATGATCCCTTAAGGGAAATTTCCCCAATGGAAAGTCTATCATCCAGCACCCCCTTCCCCCACCCAACCCTCATCAATGCCAATCACTGCAAAACAAGACATAACATGTGAACAATCTAGTTAGAATACTGCTAAAGGTTGTGTCTTAAACTCAGGGATTACATCTCTAATCTTTCAAATCTGACCAATTTTAATGGTCATTAGACATCCATTGTTTCATTATGAAACAGTTCATTCCCATTTGAGCATCTAATGCTAATGAAGGCTCTCTGTTGTCACCGTCTCCAGGTTGAGTGGATAGTACGTAATTTTTTGACAAGGTTCACCTATCCCATCATATGAAATATTTGTCATGGATAATGATAGGTATTGAGTATTGCACTATGACAAGCAACAGTTTATGATTCTATCACAGAAGATCGTACAACACACTATGACAAGTTCTTGTAGGATTCAGCATGTTATGTCATCTGACATCCTAAATGCATTTGTATTCTTTTTATATTCTTATAGTTATTGTGTAAAGTAGTAATTCTGTTATAAGGGAAGGGGGGTTGCATCAGGTTGCTGTCTATTGGCAAAGCTGGAAATGAAGTTACTGGGATAGTTGTGAAAGCAAAACTAACAACATTTGTATAACAGAGCAGCCTCTGCTTCACACTGGTATACCCAATATTTGACAAAAGCAATCCAGACCAGTAATTATGCCTAACTTTGCTATTTGGTGTTCATACCAAGTTGAACAACCTGATTGGACTGCTGCACCAAATAATGCTAAAAGCACCAAATTAGAAAGTGTGCTGATCAATTTAGTCTAATCCAAAGGATTGCAAACATGTTAGCAATGTTAGCCTATTATTTTGTTTTGGATAAATTTTCAATAAAATGACTGAACTTGCAAATTATAGTTTTGTTTTAATGAGGCAAACTGAATAACAAAGGTTTTATTGTTTGCATTAAAGCATATCTAGTTCTGATATTCTCAATATACAATAATTGACAACTGATTCTTATTGTCTTTGTCTTTATCTCCTCGTTAGGTAAATGTGGATTAATCAGTCTTGAGATGATCTTTGGGGGTTACCTAATGCGGATCTTGCACAGAATGGTTTACAATATATAGCTGATGGTAATGGTAAGTGTATAATTAGTGTATAGCAGGACTGGTAAGCTGGGTTGTAGTTATAATTAGATTTGAGTCTGGGTAGAAAGTGACTTTGTTACTGCCTAATCCTGGAGGAACAGTAATTGTTTTGAAACTTGCTTGATCAACAAACTCCCTAAGGGCCTAAGAGAAGATAAGGTAGTACTCAGTCTTTACAATGTCGCCCAACTCCTTTGTATTAACCAGCCTCACTTCCACAAAAATGTAGTGATGTACCTACTTGAGATAATATCCTTTTGATATAAACACAAGATTTGATGAGGTTAAGAAATATATAAATACTTTAACATGAACCCTGCATAACTGCAAGTGATTCAGTGGTTTTTTACCATGATCACACTGTTTGAAGCCTATGTGCTTCCACTTGCTATATGTTACATATGTAAAAATTAAGTCGTTGTTAAATAAAATGTAGAATGACTAATTGGAACCATATCTCCTTTTTCCATTCTAACATTTCCTACCTACCCCTCTCAGTGCATCTAAAACTCACGAAAAGTGATATCAAATTTAAATCTGAAGATAATTTAGTCTCTATGCCATTTGCCAACGAGCTATATACTAAGGGATTACAAGTAGAAGTCTTTGGTTGGTTTACTGTAATGTGTGCATATGTTGTTGTCAGTCAGTAATAAAAGACATGCAAGTAGTTTCTAGATCCTATGCATTTCCTCAGAGTAAAAACCATAGTAATTCAGAATTCCATTCTTAGCCATTGCTCAATAGTGTTGAATGATTCTCGTAATGTGTTCTGTCTGAAATGTACATTATTTGCACTTCAGTTATAGTACTGACCATTTAAGAGATATTTCCAGCAAACTCAAGCACACTTGCTTGCTACATTGATTTCCTGTTGCAATACTATGGAAGATTTGGTAGCAAGATTATAGCAATTGTCAAAAGTTGTTTTATATTGGGGGGGGGGGGGGGGGAGCTTCAAAAATCTCGGGAGGTAACATGGAGTTCATCAGTTAGCACTACAAGTGTTGTAAATAACTAATTGTTTTGATTACCTCAGATGCAAAACATATTCCTAAAGAGCATCTTTGAAATAGAGGCAAAGGTGCTTTGAATAATGATATTTGTCCTGTGCTGTTAGCTACAGTATGTCAGTCCAGCAAACCCAAAAATAAAAACAGAAATAGAACAAAATATATAAGCTGCCCTGAGAATACAGCTATACAAATATTCATATATACTTATTAATAAGACACAAGGAAAGACATTGATGTCTGTTACAAAAATGATCACAGACCTACTGAATATTCACCTTGACAAATCTAGTGAATGGAAAGTTGAGTTATTTTGTATTTTCTCTTTAACCTCCAGGTGATACAGTTATCAACATTTCTTCTGTACATTTCCTCCAAGAAATTGAAAGAAAAACTCAAGTGGGAACATATCACTGATGACATAACTTCTTTTGTGGATGAGAGTCTGGTGAGTCTTCATATAATAATTTCTCAAAAGTCAGTTTGTGAAATGGTAATAGTTTGTGTTGGATACCCTCTGATCAAATCTACAGGCCATATGTAGGTGAAGACAGCTTGCCTTATTAGCTTCATCAATAACATCAAATGCACTTTTTAAGATTCCACTTGGTAAATTGTGTAGAGGTAATAACATTTAATAAAGTGAATTACTATATTGTAGTATTGATCGAAGATATCTCAGTTACAGAAAGATTCCTAAATTATCAGTTCATCAGAAGAACTTTTTAGAAAATAAAAATTTTCCACATGCCAGGCAAGCTAAGTTTTTGTAGTATGTACCTTTGTCTGATCATGGATGTGTTTGGAATTAAGAAACTATGAAGTATCAAGTCTTTGAAGTTGTATGTGCATTGCCATCTGTAATCCTGGTATCGTTTTGACCCATTAATACAATAAATCAGATGAGAGCGAATGAATTAGGGATTCTTCAGGCATCTGCCATCAGTAATTGCTATATTTAGATCTTACATTCCCATATAACTAGTATTGCCAGTAATCATAGCTTTAACACAACTTTTGAATATGCATGAAGCCATGTTCACTGCTATTCTAGATAGACCTTATTAACATTTTACTCTTAACTCTTTTCATTGCTCACAGGAAATTGTTCTGAACTGCACACTTTCAATGTTGTATACATTGGCAAGATTTAAAGTTGTATTACACAAATGTAGTAATAATAATGATGATTGACCCATCCCTAGCATGGATGTAGGCCAAATGCCCTGCCCCCCCCCCCATTTGTGACATGACACAATAGGCATCAATTAGACCTAAAACCAGCATTTCCTTTCACCCTTCAAAATGATAACAAGTCAAAGCACAAACTGTTTCGATATGACTTATTGATGGACTAATACCAAATGAGATGTTATTTATCAGAACCTGAGATTTAGTTGTTTCTCTTTGGTTAACAAGATATTGCATATACAGGTCACTTTAGTAATTCTAATTTTGTTTGGAATGCACAAAATATACAGTATTTCTTTCCAATTCTTGGTACATTGGTATGGTATGTTGCTTTGCTACAAGCTACAGTACTGTACTATCTTTCTGTGAACATTGTGTTGACATGCTACTGTATTGCTGTGTATGTTTTGTGCATTGAATAAACAAAGCCTATTCACCTTGTTAGCCCCAAACACAAATTGTATTGATCCCATCACGAAATACTCTCTCAGTTGAAACAAATATACCTTGATGTTATCCATTATATTATTCATTGAATACATATATTACACTAAGCCATTCTTTTGTTTTACAACTTTGAGAACCCAATCTCCAATAATGACAAATATTTATATTGTTGAGATTGCATAGCACAGTCACATACAGTAGTATCGAATCTGCTAGAAAAGGTTAGATACTAGTAATGACACTTTCTATCTTTGTAGAGTTTGTTATGTTTCTTTATTCACATTTTTTTTGTAGATTCAGACTTACGTCTATTCAAGTCTTCAGTCTAGCACTGATGTAGTATCTAACGCTGACATTCCAGTAGAGAGGACTTTTCTTGTTTGTGTGAGATGTGCATTGTTAGCATCTGTAAGTTAATAGTCATTGATGGGTTTATATCTTTTATTGGTATGCTTTCTGTTAAACCCTTCCCCTTATGCCCATCTTTGTTTCATGATTTTTCTTTTCATATGTGATTTTTAAATGTAACAGTATTCCATATTTTGTTGTCAGAATATGCTATGATAGTTCGCTGACTATATAGTTGCTTAAATGTGCTATATTATTTATTTTAACCGAAAAATCTAATAACTACGTTACTATCTCTCTTTTTCTTTTGCTGGGTTAGAGGGGGGGGGGGGTAATGTGAGATGTTAACGGGGTGGCATGAAGTGTACAAAAGTTGTGAAAATATGTGCATGTAATTAATGCAGTTATGCTGTATAATGGGTTGATAGGCAAATATGGTATGTATAATGGGTTGATTGGCATACAGTACATGGTATGTATAATGGGTGGATTGGCATACATTGTTTGTATATTGAGTGGATTGGCATACATTGTTTGTATATTGGGTGGATTGGCATACACGGTATGTATAATGTGTTGATTGGCATACATGGTATGTATATTGGGTGGATTGGCATACATGGTATGTATAATGGGTGGATTGACATACATATATGTATAACAGGTGGATTGACAAACATGGTATGTATAATGGGTGGATTGACAGACATGGTATTTATATTGGGTTGATTTGCATACATGGTATGTAAATTGGGTTGATTTGCATACATGGTATGTATAATGGGTGGATTGGCATACATGGTAGGTATAATGGGTTGATTGGCATACGTGATATGTATAATGGGTGGATTGGCATATATTGTATGTATAATAGGTTGATTGGCATACATGGTATGTATAATGGGTTGATTTGAATACGTGATATATATAATGGGTGGATTGGTATACATGGTATGTATAATGGTTGATTGGGATACATGGTATGTATAATGAGTTGATTGACATACACATTATGTATAATGGGTTGATTGGGATACATGGTATGTGAAATTGGTTTATTGGCCTAAACGGTCTGTATAACGGATTGATTGGCATACATGGTATGTATAATGAGTGGATTGGCATACATGGTTTTGCTGTATAATTGGTTGATTGGCAAACATAGTTTGTATAATGGGTTGATTAAATTATGTGATAGTTATAATGGGTGGATTGGCATAAATGGTATGTATTATGGTTGATTGCCATACATGGTATGTATATTGGGTGGATTGACATACATGATATGTGAAATGGGTTGATTGACATACATGGTATGTGAAATGGGTTGATTGGCATACATTGTATGTATATTGGGTGGATTGGCATACATGATATGTATATCGGGTGGATTGGCATACATGGTATGTATAATGAGTGGATTGGCATACATGGTTTTGCTGTATAATTGGTTAATTGGCAAACATAGTATGTATAAAGGGTTGATTAAATTACGTGATAGTTATAATGGGTGGATTGGCATAAATGGTATGTATTATGGTTGATTGCCATACATGGTTATGTATGATGGGTTGATTGACATACATGGTATGTGAAATGGGTTGATTGGCATACATTGTATGTATATTGGGTGGATTGGCATACATGGTATGTATAATGGTTGGATTGGCACACATGATATGTATATTGGGTGGATTGGCATACATGGTATGTATAATGGGTGGATTGTCATACATGTTTTTTACAAAGGGTGGATTGGCATACTTGGTATATATAATGGGTCTATTGGCATACATGGTATGTATAATGGGTGGATTGACATACGTGGTACATATAATGGGTTGATTGGCATACATGGTGTGTATAATGGTTGATTGGCATACATGTTTTGTATAACGGGTGGATTGACATATTGGTATGTATAATTGGTTGATTGGCATACATGGTATATATAATGGGTTGATTGGCTTACACGGTATGTATAATGGGTGGATTAGCATACATGGTATGTATAATGGCTGGATTGGCATACATGGTATGCACAATGAGTGGATTGGCATACATGGTATGTATAATGGGTGGATTGTCATACGTGGTATTTATAATGGGTTGATTGGCATACATGGTATGTAAAATGGTTTGATTGGCATACACGGTATGTATAATGGGTTGATTGACATACCTGGTATGTATGTTGTAGGAATTGGCATACTTGGTATGTAAAAAGGATGGAATGGCATACATGGTATGTGATACATGGTGTGTGCAATTGGTTTATTGGCCTAAATGGTATGTATAACAGGTTGATCTGCATACACGGTATGTATAATGGGTTGATTGGCATACATGGTATGTATAATGGGTGGATTGGCATACATGGTATGTAAAATGGGTGGATTGGCATACATGTTATGTATAATGGGTGGATTGTCATACATGTTTTTTATAATGGGTTGATTGGCAAACATTGTATGTAAAATGGGTTGATTGGCATACACGGTATGTTTAATGGGTTGATTAGCATACATGGTATGTATAATGGTGGATTGGCATACATGATATGTATATTGGGTGGATTGGCATACATGGTACATTGGTTGGATTAGCATACATGGTATGTATAGTGGGTGGATTGGCATACATGGAATTCATAGCGGGTGGATTGGCATACATGGTATGTATAATGGGTGGATTGGCATTCATGGTATGTATAATGGGTGGATTGGCATTCATGGTATGTATAATGGGTTGATTGGCATTCATGGTATGTATAATGGGTTGATTGGCATACATGGTATGTATAATGGGTTGATTGGCATACATGGTATGTATATATTAAGTTTAGGTCAGGTGACCATGCATCTGATGTCATAATATTAGTAATGTCAAAATGACTCCTTTAGGTTAGTAGCTATGGTCAGTCAACAATGTTGTAATGTCATGTTTCTACTTTCTTATCTCTTGTTTGTAGTATCGACAGAGAGAGATAGGTAGCAAAACCTGTTCAGTTGTTGTCCAATCCACAAGACTGCTCTTGTGAAACATTTCTTATATAATATTGTTACTAAAGCTCTCCGATGCTTGCCAAACACCGGACCGGCATAACTTAACAAACTTACGAGATGCCTTGTGCATTGAATCTTAGCCGTTGATTTCTGTTAACCGTACATCAACATTATTAACATATTCTTTGTTTCTGTTCTTTTCTATGTTCTTTTCTGGTCACATTTCACCGTCACATTTCTGCTTTACTATATATGGTTGTATTTCTAATTCTATCAATACTGCTGTAGCAGAATGTTGGTGTTCGTAATAAATAGAAATAATGGTGGTTGTGTTATAAACAATGCTTCATCATGCGGCTGAGTGATCAACATATTAATGAACTTTGAATGATGTACAGTGCTAGAGACTGTATACTTCGGTTCTGTCCATGACGTAGGCCCAACCTTACCAATTCATATTCGCCCTTATATACAGAAAATTAACATGAAAGGTAATATGAAATCTAATTAACTGAAAATACAATGAATTTCATGGACGGTTGGTTAAGGCTAATTATGTATTAATACTCTCTCATGTTTATGTATATAATTATTCATGAGATGCTGATTATTTTGTGTGTAACAGTTAAACTTGAATCCTCTCTTTGTTTGTTTATCATTCCCAGCCAGTTTTCAGTTGTTCATTTATACTTGTATAATTAAGCTTTATGTAAAATATAATCCAGCTGAACTTGCATGTGAGATTTTATTGTAGTTTATTATTCCTTGCCGAAGGCCGAATCTATGCGATGGTAATGGCGCGTGTGTGTGTATGTGACACTTTATCTCGTAATTACAATATCTCAAGAAATCAAAGATGCTTGAACTTTAAAGTTAGTGTGTGGGTAGCCCTTTTGTGAGTAGATGTTCTCTATTTTTTCATGGAGGTCAAGGGTCATTTGAGAGATCACCTGGGATTACAGGCGAAAAATATTGTAAACACTGTACCTCAAGACGTTCAAAATGCTTGAACTTTAAACTAAGACTGTTAATAGACCTATAGAGTAGCAAATCATCTCTATTGTTTTTCATGGAGGTCAAAGGTAATTTGGTGTCACCAGAGATCAAAGGCTGAAACCATATAAACAGGATATCTCAAGAAATGAAAGTTGCTTGAACTTTAAACTTTGTTTGTTGGTAGCCCTTGGTGAGCAGATGATCCAGTTTGTTTTTCATGGAGGTCAAAGCTCGTTGAATGTTAATTGTTGGTTTAAATCAGAATAAATCTAATAATGCAGAAGTGAAGTTTGTTTGACCTTCGACCCTCTTAGCATAGGTACGCATTACTCAATTCTGCAAGACTTGTCATTTCTGCTCAGCAATTCAGCTCGTTAGAAAATCTTGTATCTAAAGTTTCTTCTCATATTGGCAAGGAATCACTAAGTCACGTGATTTTCTGGTTAACAAATATCAGAAATAAAACCACACAATTTTAACATGTACAGTCATTTCTTTTTCGGGAATGATAGTCGAAATTCGAGATAAGCAGAGTAAATTCGACAAAGCATCTGTTAAAGTAATTTTTTGTGATCAATGTTCCTTCTCAGCCACCTTAATTATACACATTAACATTATATTGCGTACTTTGTAATAACAGTCGGAGCAGATGTTGCCAGCTGGTACAGCTAAAAGCAACAAAAACAGAAAAAATGAAACCTAAACGATAATGTTGAAATATATAATGTATACCTATATCATCCAGTTTCGATTTTACAGAGGGCGGCAGACAAATATTTGAGGGCCTATTCCCTTTCGTAGCTATTCCTCCATTGTGGTACAAGATTAGTCTCTGCACAGAATAGTTAATTTTATGATTTTGAATTAACGTTACATTTTTTGTATTGAAAGAGAGTAAAAGTGCTTGTTTCACACTGAAGATTAGTTGCTGCCCAGTGTATATGACTACTCTTGTAGAAAGGAGCTCCCTCCATATATTGTAACAAGAGCTCACTAAAAAAATGTATACACAGAACCGCAACACTTGACAAAGATGCCTTATTGAGCATTGGTCGTTGATTTTCAGTATGCTTACAGCTGTTACGTTGTTACGATTGACTTGTGATTTGAGTTACAATAAAAGCAAATGACTTGAGTGAAAGACTTGTGAATTGAGTTAAAAATCATTGATTGGGTTAAAACAATGTGATAAACTCAACCCAAATTTCAGCTAACAGTAAAATTTAAATCAATACAATAACATCCATTGTAACTTGATGATAAATTATTGAAGCAACAAATGTTTTTCAGCACAATCCAGTGATCTCCAGGAAGAAAACGAAACCTGTTTTCACTTGTTACATATCAGAACATGAGAAAAGTTGACTTTTCAACAGGGCTTCCCGTTCTGTAATTGTTTTTTCCCTTCTTAATATGAATATCCTTCTTTTCGTATGTATCTATATATCGTTATCATAAACTTATTTTATTAATATTAACATATTGTTTTCACATCTAACCAACCTTTCGCAATCACGAACTTGATTACCTATTGTTATCGCTATTTGCTTAGTCTGCAACACAAACTAAATTTAGAACGTACTTTACTACCTCTGTATGACAGTCACTGTTTACACAACAAACAAATATAAAGATCATAAGACGTGTACTCCGTGGTATCGTATAATTGTTTCATTGTTAGTTGATATTATCATTATTACGATATATGACTAGATGTCTTTTCAGATTGAGGATAAGATGCTTCACTTCCATCACGTATTGAATCATCTGGTTTTAAAAAGATGGATAACGAAGATGTATTTTTTTCTCAACAAATAAAAAAAATAATATGCCGCAGCAAAAGGTCATCGATTAGTTTATTCTAGTCATCTAAACGGCACATGATACAGACTTGATACACCCAAGCAGCATAAGTCACATACACGGATGTCGTGTATGGAAGGTAAATGTTATATCCAGTCTGCACATGTGATAAAATCTACAAATAATTAGAACAACTGTATTTGTAAACAAATACGTGGCATTGTAGTGCGCGGTGAAGGTGAAAGTTAGTTGTTGATATTCAATGGAGGGGTCTTTGTTATACTGCAAACCTTTTGAAGTTATTTCGGTCACGAATAAGCCAGGTTGGCGTTTGTTCCTTTGACGTAGACCAAAGCTAGGCTATATTTCTAACAAGTACTCTAGCTAACATGCGGCTGCAATATAAACGAAGATTATAACTAAAACCATCACAGATTAACCGGACAACCAAGCTCAGTAACGGTTGCCAATCCGGACGTAACAGAAAATACCCAGTCCTGGACACTGGTTGGTCAAATTGAATAACATGTTAACGTTTATCGCCGTTTGTTTAAGCAGTGAAGCCTTGAAAAAAGCGAGGGCGTCTTGTGGTGAACGCAGGGGCGTAGCGAAGGGGTTTTTGTTGGGGGGGTGGAGAATTTGATTTGCCGACGGATCTGGAAGTGGTGACTGAAATGGGGGAGGGGTCTAAGGGGAGGGGGTGTCCCCCTCCCCTTTGGAAAATTTATAGTTTTGAAACGTCCTTAGATGCAATCTGGTGCATATTTTAAGTCAAGTTTGATTTGCCGACGGATCTGGAAGTGGTGACTGAAATGGGGGAGGGGTCTAAGGGGAGGGGTGTCCCCGTCCCCTTTGGAAAATTTATAGTTTTGAAACGTCCTTAGATGCAATCTGGTGCATATTTTAAGTCAAATTTGGCACGGAAGAAGCTCCCGTTCTCCTTTTCTCTATTCAGCTTTCCTTCTTTCTTCCCCTTCCGCTCTCTTCACCTTTCCTCCTTTTGCCGACAGACCCAAAATTTGCCGACAGCGACCAAATTATTGGGGGGGTGTGACACCCCCCCACACCCCCCGCTCGCTACGCCCCTGGGTGAACGGCAAAACAACCAGAATATTTGTAGGTCTTCACGTCAGTGGCGGCGGAACCGGGGGGGCTTGGGGGGGGGCTCGGCCCACCCAATAAAAAAGTTGAGGGGGCAAATGCATGATAAGCCCCCCCAATATTTACCAAGGCTCTGAAACGTGCATCTGCCCATTTTTCAATGCATACTTGTCGATCTGTCCGATGCACACGTATACTATATAGGTGTAATAATTTTAGTAAATGCTGGGGGGACCCTCGGCCCGTCCCCTGGCTATAGACCACATTGTCACCTCAACCGCGTCTTCACGCCCCGTGAAAAGTGGAAGCAGTGAGTGTGAGTACCGGTAAGCGCAACACAACTTCGTCTTAGGCCAATAACTTGCCTCATTTTACACTACGAGTACACGCAAGGCGTGGAATATGGCTCTATGTTTAAACGCAATCAATTATTAAACGAACAAAAACACAATATTAGCATTTCACCTGTACTGTATAGGGTACATGCATTCGTGACAGTGCTTGGTTCATAGAAATTTGTTGGCAACTGCACATGGTTTTGGAATTACCCATTTGTTGACATTAAGAAATGCTTTCTGTTTTTTTCTTATGACATTTATTTAATTATTGCATTTATTTGCAAGTAGTAATTTACTACACTCAAAAACGTCTTTGCGAGTACACTACGAGTAATAGCTACTCTCTTAAAACACCATCAAATATATAAATTACATTGTTTTTACAGATTTTTACGTGCAATCTGAGAAATTGCAGGCTTGAAACCCATTATTTAGGGCTAGGTATTCGCAGCATAAAACACTCGGGAAGTGCCGTTTCCGGCCATCTGGCGGTTTGAAAAACCCAAAATTTTCTTGTACGCTCCGCGCCAACCGATGGTGGCGCTCCGCTTAGATAGTCTCCACACATTAGCCCCCCCATTAAATTTCCCGTTCCGCCGCGCCTGCTTCACGTATACATTTTGCATTCGACTTTGAAACTGAATTTACATATACCCGCTTTTTCTGAAAGAGTAGGTTCACTTTGCACAACAGAGACATGTTACGGCGATCAGAATGGTTAGCACTATACTCCTGATTTAAGTACCCACTTTGAAAACTGTTTTTTCTCGCCTCTATCATGACTCGAGTAAGTGGAGTGTATTTGCAACTTTTAATGTCTGGAAAGTGTCATTTCCAGTATCTTAGAGGCATATGACAAACATGTTCATTGCTTGTATCATTTTAGTGCTCCACTCAAATAATAGACATAGCCCAGTTGTCCCTAAAAAATGCCGTGAAAAACAACCCTCCCCTCCCTCCTCCCACCCTCTTCCCACACACACCTACTTTTGTGTAGTACTGTAGTACCGTTATAGTATGTGCATGCAGTTATCAATTTAATGTTTATGTTGCAAAGTGGGTAGTAGCCTATTTTCCTATCATTGAAATGTCAGTGATAACCTACGACATCATAACCGTCATCCCATGTTATGCTGGCATGTATATCTATCGTTAGGGATTCAGTTTTAAGTAAAATGAGGAGTTAACAATTTTTAAATTAGGCTTTAGTTATATCGCATCCGAAAGTACAGCTGTAGCCGGTCTAGGGGCCTATAGGCTAACTATATCCAGGGTCCAGTGAATAATTATACAGCAGCTGAACAGACGACACTAGTAAAGCAATTAGAGTCCTATGTAATTGCTTCTGCTATCGCTTCCTAAGAATTACCTGTGAAACTACAGTCTACTGCCACATTGTTGGCACTCAAATGTGGCACTTTATCACTTTTGTTATATCAAAGACGTAGTGTTTGTATGGCGCGCCGGTACTTTCTTGTCGTACAAACAAAGCGCCACTAGTTGGATGGGTGGTTTCAGGACATGTCGCATGACGTCATTCTCACTACTTCAATTTCTGTGATCTTCGCCTAGTTAGCAAACTTTACAAACATACAGTGATTTACACCGAAGGCCTAATGCACGATTACTCTAACGAATACAATGTATGTCTAGTCTCTCATTGCACTGTAACATTCTCCTGTCTATAAAACACTGATTGGTCGAATTCCTGACCCTGGTTCATCATCCAAAACACGTAATATGCCCCTTGCACATACGGAGCCGCTAGCTGTGGAAACTAACTATGACTTTGTAGTATATAATGCCATGACATTACGGAATAGATGTTCGTGCCCGAGATCACCAAAATAACATAGAGTCGTTGTGGATAAATACGATTAACATTTGTTGCTTGCAAGTTTTTTACAAGAGGTTTTTAACTCAAATGCGTTCAAATGTTACCTCTCATGTTAAATTTGAGAATAATGAAACCAAAGTAGATAATTTTACGTATGGTTTTGAAGAAGTATGCTCTTTAAGGAGATCTATTTCTTTACGTGTGCAGAATTAACTGCTCGCCGCCACAATTCTTTGCAAATATGGGTCTGGATTTTTCCTGCGTAGCCAACCTGTGAATTTGAGATTGCTATGAAGAGTGTATGTTGAGCAGGCATTCACAAGTCATTCATGTAGATGATTGAGCGGGCGAGTAATCCCAATATCGTAGGGCGCATGCGCACTACAATAAACATGACTTTACCCTTTGTATTTCCACCAGGGGTCCTCTGATGATCAACTTAACACTACTTCTGTGGCCAAATACATAATTCATTGTTTCGCGGCCTGTTTTAAAATGATGCAGTTTAATATGTTTTTTATTTATTTATGTGTAAATTAAAGAAATAAATATTTGTTTGTCATGTTTGAACTGGTTGTAAATCAAAGCAAACGTCGACTTTAGGCACTTGCAATGTTATATGGAAATATTATTGAACATTAAAACGCACTGCTAACAGTCGAGGTTGAATGTATATTTCACTTTCATAGAAATGAATACAAATAAACAAGTGAATTCCATGAAATAAAGTGACCTTACAATGTACCTTAATACTTTAGACTGTTAGTTCCCCAGATACACCTCGAAACTCTTTGGAAAGCAACACTTTTATGGCTAATATGTCTACCCAAGATTACAATAGGGATATGTCTACCCTAGATTACTATAAGGGATATGTTTACCTTAGATTGTAATAAGGGATATGTCTACTCTGGATTACAATAAAGGATATGTCTACCCAAGATTACAAAAAGTGATATATATATACCCTAGATTACTATAAAGGATATGTTTATCCTAGATTTCAAATTCTGCCTAGAGTTACCCTTTAATACAATATTTTACTGATAAGTGAGCATTAACCTGTTTTACCGCCATGCAGTACGTTGATAGGAACATCCTACGTCAATAAATCACTAATTTCGAAATGTATGAAACTATTGTTACGTTGGGGTGCTCCGGCTCAATTTGTTCAGGGCTCCGTTATTAAATAAGTGTAATTAACTGCAGATAAAGAGAAACTCCAGACATACATATAATTGTAGAAAATAAGCTTGATTTATTCTGTGTTGATATTGTTGCTGGAGTGCAAATCCAGAATAGTGTATCTGACCTACACTCTCTGAAGTCTGCAATGCTAGTCTACAGTATTTAATTCATTACAACTTACTGTGAAGGGGCAATAACCTCTCTCTCTGTACTAGCGATATCATTAAAACATTTATAAAAATATATATGCTCAAGGGGGGGGGGGCCTCCCCCCATCCTCTGTAACCGGTTGTCATCCGTGGTTAAGCATGAATATTCGATAGAATTAAGACAAAGGGGGTTTCTACGAATATGATGTGGGTTAGGGGTGGATAAACTCGGCAGCAGGAAGTAAGTAGTTACTATTAAGACAAAGAGGCATGGAAGCACGTGCTTAAAGTAATATGATGGGGATATAACTACATAGTTACTACATTACATCACTTTTGGAATTTTGCTAAAGAATTGAACTGAAGTGACATGCCTCTTTGTCTTAAGAGTAACTACATACTACATCACACTATATACCCTATCAACCTTTCTGCAGCGTCAATTTCAAGATACCCATAAGAAAACTCGAATATGTCGTGGAATCAATCTACACTGTTACCTTGTTCTTTGTGCATGATTGAGTGTTGCATAGCATTTCAGTTTGAATCATTTTTTCACCTCTATGACAGGTTTCACATAACTACCGGGGAATGGTACAGTATTGAATATTATGTTCCTTTCCACGTTTTTGTAGCAGGCCGTGATGAGAAGTGAATGAAGCAAATTATTGTACGGGCTTGTGTAGATTCGATCAGAAATCTCTCAGTTGTGGCGTTTATTGCATTAACTCTTTGGAGTTTACAGTTTGGTTTTCTTTACGTAGTTTAGAGATCTGAATCGTGTATTTACGAACGGATGGAACGCTGTCTGTCTAGATTATCTGAGACATGTATGTCAGTAGACTTAATTCTTGAACTATCTTTGCTTATACTTCCTATAGGTTTGAATGATATCTCGTAACGATACAGTCATCAATGAAACAAGACTTATTTGATATAAACCAATACATTGGTAATTTGTGACTTTCTCTTGGTGGGCTTTGTAGTTTAATGTAATGACACTTATTTAGATTTGTTTTTAGCTGAATTTATTGTAAACATTCATGAAGTAGATTTATTTTCTAATTATGTTTTTGATATTGATATTTGGTATATGTAGTTAATCAATCAACATCATGTTCTTTTGGTATAGTTGACAGAAACTAGCGTAACAAAACTGTTTTCATATGATGAACATACTTACATCAAATCTAGATGCAATCTCCAAGAGCTGGATTGTGGATCTCCGAAGAAGCTTGCTGTGGTTGTTCCAGATATGAACTTGCTTTGAACATAGATCCCTGACGGTGTCCTTGATTCCGTCCACCTCACCAGTTTGCTCCAGGATGCAGAGGATGGCAAACTTATCACCGTCTTTCCTGCTCTTCAAGTATTCTATTATTCTCTTCCCAACTACTGGGCTAATCCCACAGGTGAATCTATAGAGGTACTGAAGATTAAATGGATCCACTTTATCAAGAACAGTCTTCAGCTCAGATGCATTTCTTGTAGCAGCTACAACTTCTACCAGTTTAAAACACGCAAACCATTCACAGAAGAGTTGATGGTAGAACCTTAAGTCAGTCTTTGTCTGTATGTCTGTAGTAGAAGTCTGTTCGTTTGTATCAGCAGAAACTTCTTCTTCTACCAAGATACCCACTGCAATATAATGTTGACAAAACCCTTGACCTAGTCGTGTACAGAGTCCATCCTTACGCCATGATAACTGTTTGTTTTCACCGCAGAGACCTTCATATGCTACTTTACTCAGTTCGTCGTGTTCACTTTCATGTTCGCTCATGTGTTCCTTTGCGTGTTTGTCCAGTGATTTGTTTCTCATGTGACTATGGAAACATTTAATCATGTAGCGAAAGAAACCGGTAACTGACTTAAATTTTTGAAAATGTGCCTTTTCGTGGGTCATGTGAGAAAACATTGCAAATAAGAGAGGTACTTGACATAGGTCATCCAAAATCGGGTTTGCTTTCAAATCGCGCCTAATTTTAGCAACACTTTCTTCGTCTTTCCCAGTAACAGCCTTGCGAATGTACTGGTCACGTGCCTTTTCGTCAAAGCCAACTAACCTGACATATTTTGTGTTTGACTTGTCATGGTTTTTCGGAAGATATCTGGTGGTCAGCGTGACGTCAATATTCCCAAAGAAATCCCTCGTAATGATACGTCCTACGTCACTTCCGGTAGCTCCGTCCCTATCAGGAAACTCATCATACCCGTCCAGGAGTACCTTTACAGAAGAACAGCTTTCAATGATATTTTTAATATCAGAAGATTTGATACGAGGATCGTTCGGTGCTAAGAACAGTTTAATTGCTTGATAGATAGATATCTTGCTGTTCAGCTGCCTCAACCGGAGAAGAATTAGAATCTCTACGTCTTTAAAAGGTGAATCCTTTACACCATTGCACCAATCATAGGCGAGCTGTAGGGTCACTGTTGACTTACCATACCCGGCTTCTGCTTCTATGATGCGCCGTTTGGCTTTCATACGAGGGTCTGTGAAGATATCGTTGTACGAGTTTACACGTACCCATGTTCCTTCTTTCTCCTTCGTCGGTCCTTCAACAATGTAGATCTCTGTACCGCCCTCAACAAATACCTTGTCAACACAATATAGTCTGTCCTTGATGTACGGTATGGGCTGGATTGCGTCGTATTGTAGTTTATACCTGCTCTTTAGAGAACTGATGAGTATGGCCTTTTTGTCTGAAAAATGGCAAAACTTGGTTTTTAAACATTAGTTTTTGGTCAATAAAACTGGGGCGTGTCAGTGCTTATATATATGGAAACAATTACGGCGGGTAATATGTTTGAAGTTGCTGTGAACTACAACATTATACCAGTAAAATCGGAGGAATATGCAATTTTAATTCGCCTTATATGCGTTCATATCTACATATAACAATTCCAATCGGTTAGGTCAAATTAATAAAGTTGAAACAAAACAATGAAATCAATTAAAAAAATCACGTTGAACTCTCGATCATACACTTTAAGAGTAATTACAATGCTGAGGCTTAAATCCTTATCAATGTTTGTTTTAAACATCAACTTTATTATTATTAAGTTACTAATACATAACTATGTAATTTACAACAAACCTCGCACTGTAAGGCGCTCCATCGATTATGACGTCACAACAACTTTCGTGACTGGTTTGCGCGATAAACTTTGTTCTTCAGTTTTCTTTTCCGTGGAGTGATATTATCCATAATTATCTTTCAAAGCGATGATCTGTTGAATATATATTAGCAGAATGCACGGTTAAAACTAACTGAACCAAATGATCATAAATCAATATATAATTCTATAAGTCCACAGAATCAGTCACTTTACCAACATGACTCTGGCTCGACAAAGATTACACCAAAGTGAATCTCTCCCTATATCTAATTTACTGTTTATCGTTCACACAAAACATCGACCTTTGAAGTAATATAATATGAACCCGCCCGGAAAAAAAAAAAACTATGTGTTGTTATCAATATTTATGATATCCTTTAAGATTGTCACCTACATGTCGTCAGTTTAGATGGCGCGCTTAACAATTATTGCGAGGCCCTCATTAAATCGTAGACACAACGGTAATTCATTTGCATGTTAAAGAATCTGTTTGAGATGATTTTTATTATTTTATCGATGCTAATCGATACTGACTTCAGATAAACTTGTACGTCATATGTTTGACTATAGGGTACTCCGTACATATACATGTACTGTACACACTGTACATGTATGTACTGGTTGAAATTCATTTAACTATATATATACATATACTATAAACACAAGTTGCCTATTCAGTATCATATATATCATGGCTATTTACTTTTCGTTTGCCGCTTTTCCATTTTGCCAACCCCGGTTGCGTCCCCTTAAATGTTTGCGTGTAGGAGAGGGGGGCCTTTCCCTGTCCTTAGCCCTTCTGGTTACGCTGAAACTCGTATCGAGTTTTAAGCAAGAAAACACATTTAGAGAGAGAAAATTAATTTTCCCGAATGTATTCTAAGCCATTGGGGGTCTGATTGGGACTTTCACTGTTCAGATATATAATGTTCCTGATAGTCATTTTATAGCAACAAAAAAAAAAACATTTCAAAGAGGAACTCCGTTTTACTGAAATGTATTTGAAAGCCCCAGTAGGGTGTAGGGAACGAAGCCCCGGAAGCTGTAGCAATTTGAGATTTTTCTTAAATTCTTACTATTTTATTCTCCCTCCGCATTATTGCAAACGTCCAATATGCAAATGGGTTATATGGTGTATGGAGTGACTGGGAATTCGGTCAAGTACACAATCGTGGTATCCAGGCGCTGAGAATGGGCTGCTTAAATAGATAGGATGTGTCATATATGAGACATGTTTGAGGGAAGTAGTTGAATCCAAGTGTAAAAGGTGTACATGGATGACCATCAAATCTACTTTTCTTGCCAATGATGTCCAATTGTTATGGTAATTAAACCCCATAATTGAAAAGTTTAAGGTAAAGCTTTGGAATGTTCAGTCCTTTATATATTATTATGCACGTCAACACACATACTCTGTTTTATACATTTTCGGTGAATTGGATTATTGGTCTTAATTGAATGTTAATTTTTTAAGAACCTCAACCTACTCTACTTGCCTCTTATTCGCTAATCTTCCATGGATTTACATCACTTAGCATATCTCTTTAATATATTGATCGTACTGAAGATTCATCACACAATAACAACAACCAGTATTGTGAATCAAATAAAATGAAAAATAAAACAAATCTTGTTCTGTCATTTACTTCGTCTGCTCATCGATACAACCAGTGTAATGTTGAGATTGGTTCCTCTACTAAGAAATGTTTTTTTTTAAAGAAAAGTACCCTTTTCAAATTGTGTAATTTAAAAATGCCCCTGTAGTTAAAAAAAAAAATATATATATATACATATATTGAAAAGTATTCTTTTGTTCTAAGACCATATTTACTGCAAGTTGTGGTGCGATATCCACAGAGATTATTTTCTCTACAAGATGTTGGTGGTGTTTCCTTTAACTGAATGTCACATACCCCACTGACCCGATGCCTGTCACCCACTCCTTCCGTATTGTTACCTTAGACAACATCTTAGCTATAAGTTGTTATATGTCCCGCTGCTTTCAATATCTGCCATCCGCCCCCCCCCCCCCCTTCTGACTCGAATCATCTTCCGAAGCCCCTTTATAAGGAGACAATGAACAGGAATAGGTAACTTGGTGCTCTTATAAACATTCCACAGTAGGCAGATTATGAGTTCGTTTTTTTTTATTAGAAAAGATGAAAACAGAAGTAATTCCTGTTATCATTTCATTTATCCACGTGTTCTCATTGGCTCATTAAGATTCTCTAGTATCACCACGCCCAAACAAAACCATGGAAAACCAGGGCCACATACCATGTTTACTGATCACTTTGAGCCTCGTTGCTGTGTATGTGCGAACTGACTCTCTGGAATCTGGAATCAAATAATGATGATCTGTTCTCTCTTAATTTAAAGCTAGTTCGTGTATATATGCCACTGTAAGATTTATATTTACCCAAAACAGTAGTTTTCATGCTCGTTACCGCACTCATTAACTAGGCGGAAGAACATTTTTACAACCAACAACAACAAGCTAAGATTTAAAGAGCACCGGAAGTATTACCGAAAGAAGTTCTGCATAGAGGCTGACCTAGGAAAAATGTCGAGCGCCATCTTATTTAATATGTACAGCAGATGTAGAAACTTGAAACATTTCGGATTAGTCACAACGTACTTTCAACTTTACATTATTATGTTATGTCTCATATTATTTTAATCTACTTTTATTCGTCCAGAACTTGTGTTCATGGTTTGATAAACTATTTGCCATGTCTATGAAACACAGTTCTGTGTAAATTCGTTTACGCTATAGTTTGATATAAACGTAGTTTACAAACTACAGGTTGTCAACTATCTTCAATTGAGTCGCTTGGTAAATAGTGTAGAGGGAAGTATTATATTTTAAAAGAGAATGGATGTAATGAATACGGATATCACTGCCTCCCCAGAACCCAACTCTATTACAAAAGAGCTACTCCCAAACCGATGAGCTGACCAAAATAACAATGGTTTACAGCTCCTAAGTAACGTCCGTAAAGGCAAACAAAGGGCTTCCGACTGAACAACGTCCGTTAAAATGGACTTAATCTCAAGGGTTTTCTGTCGAAAGGCATATCCAGTTATGGACTTACTTATTCCTGTGATTCCTGCGTCACCAGTCAATAAAGACTCATCCTTCTCCGAAGAAGAAGAAGAACACATACCATGTGGGCAAAGGTCTTCTATCAAAAGGATCGAAAACAGGATCAAGCTGCAAGTCATATATGTGCTACCAAAAATTCATAAATCACCCCGGCTAACTCAAAATTTGCCGGTAGACCGATAATAAGCGGAAACGGATCACCGACCGCAAAAATGAAATTTGAAAATCTTCAAAGGTCCAAGGTTCGAAACCAATGGGTTATTAGACACTAAAGTCTACACCAAACCCACGAAAACCTTCCAATACCTCGACAGAAACTCTGCACACCCACTTGCCACTTTAAAGGCTTCTTTAAAGGGGAAATATTACGATACGCACGTCTCTGTAACAACGAGACTGATTTCTTACAGGAAAAAACGCGTTCACAGAGAAACTGTTACTCCGTTACTATAAGAAAGAGGAAATTGCCTCAGTCACGAAAGGCATAAAATTTGAAAACTGTAGGCATTACCTCACTACCAAACCTAAACAAAAGGAACCACCACTGGTGTTCAAGCTTACCGATACACCCCATATCAAAAACACGCATTTGAAAAAAGCACTTTGGAAACAATGGCACTTAATTTCGCAACACGCGGAATTATCCAAACAGTTTCCAAAACAACCGATTCTTGCCTACGAAAGGGCCCAAAATCTCAAAGATTTACTTGTTAACTCAAGGTTTCGTACTAACGAAGAATCAGCTGACTCTCAAGGTTCACACGAAGCTTTTTTAGATGCTCTTATAGCTGCACTATGAGTCCATAAAAACTCGTGCACAGAAAATTGATGCATTTTGAGAACGAGACGCTCATGCCGAATATAAAATATTCAAAGGCTTACTACTGATGAAGCTCCTCCTATAAAGTTTGAGAGCAGAAACCGGTGTAGTTGGTCAAAAGAACCTACGCTAGTCTTTCCTAAAAGTACACTCAATTCACCTAATAGGTGCAATTTTGTTTCACCACGAGGAGCATGCTATAAGCTCATGTTCCTCGGGCCCTCCCTTAAAAATACTTCAGGTTATTGACGACTACGTTGCGTTAGATAGTGTAAAACCGCCTACACCACCATTTCATTATATTTTAAAGAGAATGGATGTCATGAATAAGGAAATCGATATTAGCGCAATATATTTGTAGTTAACACACACACATTATATATGTTTTGGCCATGTGAAGTAAGTTATTTCTAGTACTGCAAAAACGTTGCTGCTACGCAGAAAGATATGGTGCGCATAAGCGTTATAAGAAACTCTGGTAATAATGTATGAGTGACGTTGCTCGTGTCAATATGTTACAATAATCACTGTATGAAATACATAGGGTAGTAATATGATATCAGTAATGATGAGTCACAATGGCTCATGATGTACACTTTACAATGGGACTATACAACTGAATATTTACATGTTATTGAAAATAAAATTACATTCGATCAAGCTAGACACCCTAGATTTGTGAAGCAGATTAGTCCAGTTCCGGCCTCCAAAACTATTTGCTCTTTTATTCTAAACAGGATTTTAATGAACGGAAGCATGTTAATAGTTTAAAGTCAATAAATGTTTTCAAAAGTACCCAAAGCCTGTCAAGAAGTTATAATGGACTGAATATACAATATCATGTGTCAAATAGGGGATTGATGTTAAGGTAACAGAGTAATGCAAAATGAACATGGGTGACCATTATTCGACATCTTTAGCATGTTTAGAGCCAATCTGGTTGCTTTTATGGTAATTTCAAGTGAAATGTATGACGGATAGCTTTGAAGCATTGACATTTGTCTTGCATCGTCTGCTGTCAATCGGCCCGGGCTTATTCAGGATTTGGAAAAGGCTCCCTAGAAATGTAACATTTAAGACGCGAAATGTGGTATTCTGAGGCATAGTTATTTAAATATATATAAATGAGGTTTATAATATGGTACACACGCGAGATTGTGCAAATAACTATCTGTTACCACGGCCTCCCACCCCTCCTAGATTCGAGCCTTGTATCAGGTACCAATTTACGTTTTTTTTTTCCAAAAGTAAACGTACCGAGGGTGACTTATTTGATCAATATATCAGGTAAATATTATTATCAACGATCACATCAAATCTGCTTGTTGCTGATTGGTTAATCTTTTTAGCTCAGTTATTTATAACCTACTCACCATATCTTCTCCTCTCATGTTAAGCAATAAAGATATTTTTACACAATGTCAACAACAAGTTTTGTGAACTTTTTGCTGTCATTTACTCACCAGGGCATTGAATCAGCTTTAAATTTCCAGGTTTAGATTGGACTAGACAGACCACTTTAAATTAAATACACTTAGTGTCATTCGTTTTTTATTGTAGAATATCGCAAATATCCCATACGAGACTTATTAAGCAATAAATATATATTAACACAATGTCAACAACAAGTGTTATGAATATTGTGCTGTCATTTACTCACAAGGGTATTAAATCAAATGTCATTCTTCTTATACGACCCTCCTAAGGAGGGTGGTTTTATTGACAAATTTAAAACGTAATATTAATATCCATTCAATATTAACATAATCTTTATAAGCCCCATGCAAAGTATGTCAAATTTAGGGCGCTTTGTAAAAATAGTTCATGGTTCATGATAGTCTTTGTCGGATCGTGGAATTTTATTAGAAGAGAGAAAACAAACTAATTACTTCTAGTAAAATACTAAATCATTATAAGGGCTACAATCACTGTAAATCGACTAAACACAGTAAAGTATATAACTCAAGCCAGGTCACCCTGAGAAAGCCAAAATATCAGTCACGTGATTGCTATCATACAAAACGAAAACTTTAAAAATCAGTTAAATTCTTAAACTGAATCTGTTTATTATAATCTTTTAATAGTTTTCCTAAGTATCAGGAAGTATGTAGAGTTTAAAAATACTGTAATTTTTCACCGTGGTTTTACTGACAAGAACCAAAATCCCGCCGGGTAAGCCAATTATAACTGATTCAATGTTCTCTTTACTTCCCAAATATATACCTAACTTATATCATGTTCCATGAACTTCCCACTAGATTTATCTTAGTAAAAGTTATCCAATGGTCCATATACTTCCCACATGATTTACTCCATGTTCCGTACGGATAGAAAGTAAGACAAATGCATCTCCCTCATGCATATAATTGCAAGCTGAAAATAGGCCTATAAATTGAGGAACGATTTTCTTTCATTCATTTAGGTTGGACCTAATCCTAAAGGCGTAACTTCTGCTATGAAAGTATTATAAGACTAAATGTCTGTTTCGAACAGACTCTGTTAGTTTATTTATGATCTGGTCTGAAAGCAATACAGTTAAAGGATAGCACATGTTCTGATTGGAATGGATATGTTGTGGCTACATGAATGAACTTTCAAATAACCAGGATTTACATAATAACAGTTTGACTAGCATGAGCTCAACAATATTGCGTTTAAATTAATGAAATATTACAATCGACAATGAAATATGATCATACAGACATGGATTATAATTCTTATACATTGGAATTGCCTCGAAGACGCCATGGTAATATAGTAAGCTGTTGTCATAAATTGAAGATATATCCTTTTTTATGACGTGTTTAGTATATATCAGTACATATATAGCTTCCCATCATTACTGTCTCATGTACGTTACTTACCAGTATACGATCAGCGCTTTGTGGATTTATCAACCAGAGTAGAATTTAAGTCTAGAATCCTTTAATCCTTAAATAATATGAAAATCACGATAAAGAACATACGGAAACAGGAATGAAGAACATCCCATCGACAAGATGGCGTCGTGTAGGTCATGTGACGTTCTAACATACGATCTTGGACGCTAAATAGATATCGGTAGGAATCAGTCCATAGTTTAACTGGTTTCAAAATTCATCTTTTATAGTATACACAATAAAATACTTTATTTGATAATACAATTTATAGCTGATTTTTATGCCTTTTTGTGTTCATTCTGTCATATCAGCCGTTCTAAAGTACCTGTTGTACGTATATGCATTGCTCTCAGTTACGCCCATTAATAAAAAACCATTGTAAGTTTCCGATGTATTTTTTCTAATGTTTGTAATATGCCTGTGAAGTGCGCAACTGTGTAAATGCAAATAAAAGCGGCGATGGCTAACTCTGAATATGTCTTGACAAGAAATCTACAGATTGGTAAACGAAAATAAAAACAACGTAAAACCACTGTTTATTAAACATATTACAAAAAAGGAAAGAAATTATACACATTTTCACGAAAAAGGGTGTAGATATATTGAGCTTTAGAGCGGGATTCTAACAAAACTAAGATTAGGATTGCAAGGGTCCGTGATAAGAGTCCCGTTCTAGCAACAAACAATATGTCCCGGTCAGTTATCCATTGTTGATTAACTGCAGTAAGACAGGATTTTAATTGAACGGAAGAAAAAAATTGTAGTTAAAGTCATAAACAATGCCTCTTATATTTGAACGGGTTAGATGTTTTCAAATTATTGAATCATATTAGAAAACTGAAATATCATATTGTTTTTCAGAACTTTATATGCTTCAGTTAGGCGATAATATTGTGCAGTAGCGCAATGGCGTGCCCAGAATATAAAAGGTGTGTGGCGGAAGGGGGGCTGGGTATCAATTACTCGCTACTGCTTAAGGTATTGGAGCCTGAACTTTTGTGATAGTCCCAGAGGCGGATGAAGGACTTTATAGAGTAGGGGGACTGAATTGGATTATTGAAACCGGTTGCTACATGAGATGGGAGTCTGGAGATCCTGCCGCGGAAAGATAAAATTTAGAAAATAAAATTATGCGCAGTGCATATTCGCAACTCAACGCAATGTTCACTAATACATGATAACATAATAGTTAGGTTGATGATACAACCGTGTCAAGGTCCAATTCTCACAAGGATGATTGCAACAATCCTCCGAGTGAACCACTTCCCAACGACTGAGGATCTGAGATGTGACCATGACCCACATGCACTGTCCACACCATTGCACCCCGACTGATGATCCGAGGTGGGGCCATCGCCCACATCCCCTGACTGACGATCCGAAATGGGGCCATGGCCCAGTTGCCCTCCTCCATCCCCTTGCGCACTCTATTGTAGGAGCGACGAATGCCAGGTCCGTTCCCGAGGACAATACCGGGCCCCCTCTTTTCAATGGTCACATATCTCATAATTTTTTTATAGCCACAGACTGCAAAATGATGCTATCATTATATTACGTCAACCTTTATGTATACAACTCTGCTGGCGTTTGTCATAAAACAACTTTCCACTTCATTTAGGGGAGGGAAGGGAGAAGATGGGAAGGAGCAGAGGAGGAGAGGAGTGGAACGGTTGGGGAGTGGAAGAGCAGGGGAGAAGTAAGGGAGGGTAGTGGAATGGAGGAGCACGTGTTCCCATTCTCCCAGTGGCTACGGTATACTATATATATTTATTGTACACAATAGTACGTACATAGGCAGCATACGCAGGTATCCATATACCATTGACCCAAATAGAGATGTTGTTTTAATTAAGACGACAAGCCTGTCCCACATGATGCAGGTAACTTTGTCTAAAAGAGTCAATTATTGATTCAAAGGAAACTTGTTCGATGAAAGCTCGTTCTATGCTAAGCATGACTATTGATGGAAAACTTGACCAGAGGCAGATCACGCAGTACTATAAACACAAGCAGCCTATCCAATATTATATTTATCATGGCTAATTATTTTCGTTTTCCGATTGTCCTTTTGCCAACCCCGGTTTCGTCCCCTAAAATTGTTTGATTGAGGGGAGTAGGGGGGGGGGGGTCCCTGTCCTTTTAGCCCTCTGGATACGACAAAGCTCATATCGAGTTTAGTAACAATAAAACCTATTATTATATAAATATATATATATATATATATTTAAATTACTTATAGCATATCTCTTTTAAATATTGATCGTACTGAAGATTATCAACATCACACAATAACAACAAGCAGTATTGTGAATCTTGTTCCATCCTTTAATTTCGTCTGCTCATCTATACAACCAGTGTAAGTTTGAGATAGATTCCTATATAAGAAATGCTCCTTATTAATAAAAAGGACCCTTTTCAAAATATAAAAGTGCCCTTGTCTCTTAAGAAGTGCCACTCTGTTGGTAAATTAACGACAAATATTATTAAAAAGTTTGTGTTTTTTATTGGTTCTAAGACGTAAATTACTGACATTTGTGGTACAGACTTAACAGGGACTGTTTTCTCTCCAAGAGTTTGGCGGTTTCTACCCTTAAATGAATGTCATATATCCCACTGCCCCGATGCCTGCCACTCACTCTTTCCATATTGTATGTATCTTGGACATAATCTTAACGATATTTTGATATATGTCCCACTGACTTCTGTATATATATACAATGAACAGGAATAGGTCACGTGGTATCCCAATGAACATTCCACAGTTTAGGCAGATTATGATCGTTCGTGTTTATTAGAAAAGATGAAGATATAAGTAACCCCTTATCATATCATTTATCAGCCTGTTCTCATTGGCTCATTCAGATTCCCCCATAATTAAAAATTCTTTTTTATATTAATTTATCATACAAATTCAGGTTATAAGCTTGATTAGTCGAGGTTAAAGTATACTTTTGTCTATCTTTTCCAATTCGGTCTTTAATGTATATTTATAATAATACTATACTGCTCTGTAAAACTTGTATAGGTAACGAACCAATCTATTTAACGTATTTAAATAATCACTGATGCTACCGCCCTGTATATATTAAAGATATACCACATTCACAGGTACATAAAAGTACGTTAGAATAGGTACCATATATAAACAGGTATATCAGATCTCAGTGACCCAAATATAGATGTTGTGCTGGTTTATATTAACGACGACAATCTATTGCGTCTTAGGACGCACGGAACGTTTCCTGAGGCTGTTACATTACTGAAGCAAATAAACTTGTTTGGAGAAATCTCGTTATGTGCTTCTTATGACTAATGAAGGAAACCTTGATCAGTGGCAGAATACGCCGTACTATAAACACAAGTAGCCTATCTAGTATGAATACATAAATATTATGGCTATTTTGTTTTTAGTTTGTCACTTCTTTTTTGCCCACCTTTTCTCGTCCTCGAAAATATATGTGGTGGGTGGGGGTGGGGGAGTCTACATCTCCTTGCCTACACCCCTCTTCCCCACCCCTATGGCTGCTGGCTACTGGAAGGAATTATATTACTCAAAAATGTATTCTAAGCCCTGCTAGGAATCCTGGGACTTGAGCTGAGACATTTTTCACTTCAGATATTGAATTTTCAAATATTCCTTTTTTTATCGAACACATTATTTTTCCGAGAGGCATTCAGCCTCATTGGGGTACAGGACCTTATCATTTTGAGTTATTCTTGCTTTATTGTATAATGCTCTGATTTCCCAAGGGTACAAGGGTGGCCCCTGTGTACGCCCATGTCTGATTGGGTGTATCAAGTCACGGATAATCCGATCAAAGTTGACAATCACGAGTATCAAGTGGCTTAGATTGGGCTCAGATAGATAATGTGTCAAAGAGGGAAATGTTTAAAATGGAATAGTTGAATGTAGTTATAAATAATGTACATAAATGACCGTTATATGAGTTTTATAGCAAATGTATAGACAATAACACCTGTATGATAATTACCAATGACTAATATGTGTAAGATACAGCTTTTAAATGTTCAGTTCTTCATGTCTTGGTTAGGTTAACCCTAACCCTAACTTGCCTAAAGTGCGTTATATATGTGGATTTAAACATACACTAATATAATACTATTTCTATTGAATTAAGGCAATTGTTTGATATTTTATTACATACATGTATATATAATCAGATGCGTAATCTACTCTGCTTGCTTCTGATTGGCTATCCGTTCCTGCTAATTAGTTATATTACATAGCATGTCTCTGTTGCATATTGACCTTACTGAAGATTATTTTCACTACATAGTGACAGCAACAAGTATCATTGTGAACTTTGTTCTGCCATTTACTTCACCTGCAGCCCTTCTGTATAACCATATAGTAATATTGAAAATATTCAGAGCACTTACATGAAGCTTGCAGTGATGTGTCTGTTTCTGGTAGGGCATGGTGGGGTGGGGGGGGGGGGTAGATATTAACGATAGTATTTATAATAACTAAAGTACCCAGCAAAAGTGCCCCTCTCTGTAAAACGAAAATATCCATTCTAATAGAAATTACCCCTTACATATTTTTAATTTTGTAAAAATACCCTTTTATGAAAGTTACGATGTACCATATTGTTGAATACATTAATACAATTACAATTAGAATATTCTCTTTTGTTACAACAGATCATTAATGCTGTATTTTGTGATACGGCATGCACAGAAAACAGTTTTGGCGGAAAGTTTATATGTAACTTGGTGGTCTTTAGCCCCACTGCCCATTGGAGTGTGTCCCCCCCCCCCCAATCCCCACCCCTACACTCCTCATGATTTAAAACTCTTCCGCCGTCCCTGGTAGAACAAGACAGTGGACAGACGAAAAAATTCCCAACTAGGCAGAAATTATTCAGTTTTATTAGAAAAGAACAAAGGAGAAATGAATCCAGTAATATCATTCAAATAAATTCGACAATGCAAAATATTTATCAGATCATTCAATTTGATAAGATTATTCAATATTTATCACATTAATCAATATTTATCAGATTATTCAATTTGATGAGATTATTCAATATTTATCACGTTAATCAATATTTATCAGATTATTCAACACTCTCATAACCAAGGTTGGTGTTTGATCTGTCTAGTTTTAATTTTCACCCTTATTAAGAATGAGATGGTCAAGCGCTCTCGAAAGTAAAAGGTTATTCGTCCGCGAGTTGGTGGTCGTTTATACACCGAATATGACATACGCCCTCAATTAGGTTGACACCAGCACACGATTAGGTTGGTGATGGTAAAGTGATGGTTATTAGTAGAATTAATAAAGCATTTTTAAGGATCAAGTTGCTGTAACATTTTCAGAATAAATAGATATGTTGATTGGTATTTTCTCGCAAGGAATGATGAACCGACGTTCTACACGCCATGTAATGAACTCACAGAATAAAGTCGTTCGATATTTGATCGAGTCATTTTGATTTCAATGGGCCTTTCCAGCGTCCTATCCAATGGTGCTGTCATATAAGTCCTAATAAGATAATTATAATATAAGATAATTAAGATAAGATAAGAAAAAAAGATAAGATAATTAAAGTGAAAACTGGTGTCACCAAGCCCCCCCCCCCCAAAAAAAAATGGAAAACCGTGTTTACTGATCACTTTGAGCCTCGTTGCTGTGTATGCGCGAGGTGACACTCTGGAATCTGGAATCAAAAAATGACGATCTGTTCTCCCCTAAAGCTGGTTTGCGTATATATGACACTATCAGATTATTTTTACCAATAACAGCAGGTTAAAGTTAATTCGTGTATATATGACACTATCATATTAAATTTACCAATAACAGCAGGTTTTATGCTCGTAACTGCACTCATTAGTTTAATCTCTGCGGAAGAAAACTTCATCACCACCAACAACAAAAAGCTAAGATTTAAAGAGCCACGGAAGTATTTCCGAAAGAACTTCCGCGAAGAGACTGATCTAGGGATAATGTCGAGCGCCCTGTAAAATAAAGATTTACAGCAGATCTAGAAACTTGAAACATTTCGTGTTAGTCAAAACGTATTTCCAACTTTAAATTATAATCTTATGTATCATACTCTTTTTATCCCCCTTTTATTCGTCCAGAACTTGTGTTCATGCTTTGATTAACTATTTGCCATGTCGATGAAACACAGTTTTGTGTAAATTCGTTTGCGCTTTAGTTTGATATAAACGTAGTCTACAAACTACACGAAATATTATATTTTAAAAGAGAATGGGTGTAAATGAATACGGATATCGATATTAGCCCGATATATTTGTAGTTAACACACACTTTATATTTGTTTTGGACATGTCACATAAGATATTTCTTGTACTGCAAAAGCGTTGCTGCTACGCAGAAAGATATCGAGCGCAGAAGCGCTATACAAAATCACTGGCAGTAATGTATGAGTGACGTTGCTCGTGTCAATATGTTACAATAAATCACTGTACGAAATACATAGGGTAATAATATGATATCAGTAATGATGTGTAACAACGACTCATGATGTACACCCCACAATGGCACTATAGAACTGAATATTGAATATTTATATTGAAAATTACAATTGATCAAGCTAGACACACTTCTAGATTTGTAATGCAGATTAGTCCAGTTCCAGCCTCCAAAACTATTTGCTCTTTTTTCTTTTATTCTAAACAGGATTTTAATGAACGCAAACATGTCAATAGTTTAAAGTCAATAAATGTTTTCAAAAGTATTAAGATAATGTCAAGACAGTAATAATCGACTAATTAGACATTATCACGTGTCAAATAGGGGATTGATGTTAGGGTACAGGGGCGTATCCAGGATTTTCTAACCGGGGGGGGGGGGCGAATTGCTATCTAAGCGGAGCGCCACCATCGGTTGGCGCGCAGCGTACAAGAAAATTTCTGGTTTTGATACCCCCCCCCCCCCCAGATCACCGGAAACGGCACTTCTTGGCCTTGAAAATGACCAACCAGATATACACTTTTGCCCGAGAACCAAGTTTTTCCCTATAGTTTGTTTTCCATGCATAACCTTTTTGAAGATTTTCACCAGTCACACATCATGTTCGACCTCATCGCATGTCCTGACGATCATTGCTTTTGTAGGTGATTCTACGTCGCGGCCCACAATGCCCGACAGCCCGACTTTTCAAGGTTTTCAGCCCATTATTTGTTCAGAATTTGAAAATTCACATTTCTCGTGAATAAACTCACTTCAAAATATACCCATAATGTTGCAAAGATGTCATCTATGGACAACCAATATAGAAAAGCTTCCTTCAACTCCTAACAGACCGGTCGAAATTGCACAAGTAGAGGGAGGTATGATGAAGAATGTTGGTCAAGAAATTTTCGAAAATTCAGACACAGTTAATTTATCGGTGTACAAATATTAATCCCTCTTATAACGACTATTATAAACTTGGTTGAAGGAAATGGAAAAATACCAGATATTTTCGGAACCGAACACTACACACATAGGCGTAGGAGGCGGGGGGGGGGGGGGGCTCTAACTGAGAGAAGACGTAAATTGCAATGATGTAGCTAAAGGAAATGAATAGTTTACAAAATATCTCCATGATAATTAAAATAAAATTCTAAGCCACTCGCCATTACTAATGTAAAGAGAATTTGATCTGAAATCTACATAAGACATTTCGTTGTTACATTAGCATCCCGCGGTTACTCAGTGGCGGAGCTAGGGGTATTGGTCAGAGGGGGCAGGAATGGTCTGTAGGGGCGCTTTCGACATTATCAAGGGGAGCGCAACCACGAGTTGGCGCGGAGCGTACAGACAATTTTTGAGTAAAGATAGTCCCTAGATCGCCGGAAATGACCCTTTCCGGGCCTTGCTAATTTGCAGATAAACGAAGAATATATAGGTGCCATCGCTATTTTGTCAGAAAATTACACCAACAAAATGTGACAAATGTCAATAGGTAGTTGAGAGCGCAATAACATAGTTAATAATCGCGAATAAGTAAAAAGTGGTGAAAACTGAAAAGGGCGGCAGTCCATTTGAGTCCGCCACTGGGTTTACTGCGCTATTTCCATGGACCGTACGGTGGCTGGCGATGTAATAACCGATGCTTGCTTATATGATATTGACATTAACACGTTGAACGCGCTCGGAGCGCGCGAAAAATTTAGGTTTTATATTTCGGGCAAATCGTTACAGCCCCCCAAACCAATGATTGGGTTCTTATGACTACAGACATGGACAGTTTTGAAGCAGTTCATCTTGGAACCGCCATTTTCACTGATATGATGTGACATTTGCTGTGCTTTACAAATTCGCACAGGCGCGTAGCGAATAATTTGCCAAGGGAGGGGCGAACCCTGTAGGCAAATTATCTAAGCGTAGCGCCACCTTGAGTTGGCGCTAAGCGTACAAAAAAATTTGGCCGAAAGGGGGGAGGGGGTCGGCCGCCCCCTTCCCGAAATGCGTCATGTTCCCCGACACCTCGGTCGAGTTCGAGGCCAGCCACATTTAGTGGTTTCATAGCACAATTTATTGTTTAAGTCGTCCATACACACACACGCGTTATGATATACCATACATAGCATATATATAGATACATAAGTGAGAGAGGAAAAATGGACACGTCAAAAATGAAGTTGTCGGTGTAAGAGGTAGGGTGAGGCGCAAGCCCCTTCCGAAATCCTCGATCCGTCACTGGCTACCCGGCCATGTATATATAATAGGGATCGGCACTGTAATGATGTCACTGTTCCTCTTTCTCTTCCCTTTCTTTCTCTCCTTCTTCTTTTTCTTTTCCCTTCCTTCCTCTCCCTCCTCCTCTTTTCCCCCCTCTTTTTTTCCCTTTTTCTCCTTTTTTTTTTCTCTCCTCTTTTTCTTACCCGCGGAGCGCACCCCCAACACCCCCCTGGATATGCGCCTGGGGTAGCAGAGTAATGCAAAATGGACATGGTTGACCTTTATTCGACTTCTCTAGCATGTTTAGAGCCAATACTGATCGCCTTTATGGTAATTGCAAGTGATATGTATGACGGATAGCTTTGAAGTATTGAAATTGTCTTGCATCTTCTGCAGTCCATCGGCCCAGGTGAATTCAGGATTTGGAAAAGGTTCCCCAGAAAAGTAACATTTTGAACATGAAATTTGGTATGCTGGGGCATAGTTATTAGAATATACATGAGGTGTATAATTTGGTATGCATGCACGGTTGTGCAAATGACTACCTGTTAAATTAACCCCTTCCACCCTTCCAGATCCGTGCCTTGTACCAGGTACCAATTTACGGTTTTTCCAAAAGTAAACGTGCCGAGGGTGACACATTTGATCAATAAATCAGGTAAATAATATTTTCAACGACCATATCAAATCTGCTTGTCGCTGATTGGTTAATCTTTATCAGCTGACTACTTTATAACCTACTCACCATATCTTCTTCTCTCAAATTAAGCAATACATATATATTTACACAATGTCAAGAACAAATTTTGTGAACTTTGTGCTGTCATTTTACTCACCAGTTTATTAAATCAGACTTCATTCTGATTATATGACCCTCCCTAAGGAGGGTGGTTTTATTGAAAGAATTGATAACGTAAGATTAATATTCATTCAATATTTACATTATCTTTATAAGCCCCATTACATAGTAAGTCAACTTGTGGGCGCTTTGTAAAGATACTTTTTGGTTTATGATAGTATTTTTGGGATCGTGGAATTTTATTAGAAGAGAGAAAACAAACTAGAATTACTTTTAGTAAAATGCTAAATCATCATAAGAGCTACCAGCATTGTAAATCGACCAAACACAGTGAAGTATATAACTCTAGCGACCTAACACAGTAAAGTATTCAACTCTAGCGACCTAAAACAGTAAGTATATAACTCAAGCGACCGAGCACAGAAAAGCATATAACTCAAGCGACCTAACACAGTTAATTATATAACTCAAGCGACCAAACACAGTAAATTATATAACTCTAGCGACCGAACACAGTAAAGTATATAACTCACGCGACCGAGCACAGAAAAGCATATAACTCAAGCGACCTAACACAGTTAATTATATAACTCAAGCGACCTAACACAGTAAAGTATGTAACTCGAGCGTTCCATCCGAATACACTTGATTTCACAATATCTGTAACAGGACGTATGGTTAATGTAGTTCACAGTCCTACAGAAACCAGTGGCAGCGGAACCGGGGGGGGGGCTTTGGGGGGCTCAGCCCCCCGAATGAAAAAATTGAGGGGCAAATGCATGATGAGCCCCCCCCCCACAATATTTACCAAGGCTCCGGAAACGTGCATCTGCCTATTTTTCAATGCATACTTGTCAATCTGTCCGATGCACACGTATACTACATAGGTGTAATAATTTTAGTAAATGCTAAGGGGACCCTCGGCGCGTCCCCTTGCGATAGACCGCATTGTCACCCCAACCGCGTCTTCAAGGGGTGGGGTGGGAGTGGTGGGTATCAGGGCGAACATGGGGGGGGGGGGTAGGTGCGGAGCATTGCAGCCAGAGCATTTAAACGATATGATAATTGATTGTCTGTATCATGCCTCATCGAATATTAGTGTTTTAAATAAGAGTGTAATAAGCTAAACGCTACACTCATCAAAATTTGCGTTTACACTACGAGTACACGCAAGGCGTGGAACATGGCTCTATGTTTAAACGCAATCAATTATTAAACGAACAATAACACAATATTAGCATTTCACCTGTACTGTATAGGGTACATGCATTCCTGACAGTGCTCGGTTCATAGAAATTTGTTGGCAAATGCACATGGTTTTGGAATTACCCATTTGTTGACAGCAAGAACTGCTTTCTCTTTTTTCTTATGACATTTATTTAGTTATTGAATTTAATTGCAAGTAATAATTTACTACACTTAAAAACTACGAGTAGTAGCTACTCTCTTAAAACATCATCAAATATACAAATTACAATGTTTTTACATATTTTTACGTGCGATCTGAGAACTTGCAGGTTTGAGACCCATATTTTAAGGCTACGTATTCTCAGCATAAAGCACTCGGAAAGTGCCGTATTCGGCCATCTGGGGGTTTGACAAACCAAAATTTTCTTGTACGCTCCGCGCCAACCGATTAGATAGTCTCCACACATTCCCCCCCCCCCCCCCACCAATAATTTCCCCGTTCCGCAGCGCCTGTCAGAAACATATAGCCTACAATCACCGCAGAATACGGACTTCTATTAAAGTACACACATTGTCACGCAATTCAGAGCGCTACCCAATAACGTAAAATGATAACAGTCGGTCAATAACGTTACTCCTAAATAACTGGGCAGTCTGGGCGTAATATCCCTCAGTGCAATATCGCAGTTTGATAACAATTTATACAACTCACAAATGTATTCAATAATATTCTGAGCACTTACAATATCTACGAACAGTTATACACGGTGCCGTGGTATTAGAAACCTACCGACCTGGAAAATAGTAAATTATATGATAACGTACCGTACGTAAACGTCTTGAAAGATTTTGTCAAAGAGTCCCACGCTGCACGTACCAACAGTTCATTTTATACTCGCCTGAACAATGGATTAAGTTTACGCCCGTGAGAAATTATACTTCAAAGAACAACGCCTCAGAGTTGCGGTCACCAGACTTCCGGAGACCGAGAGGCCAGGTGCACGATAACTTACGTCATAGTAAACAAATTAACGGGGTTTTCCCGACAAAGAATTGTAACATTACTTAAACAGTTTATCCAGCATAAAGAATAACCTTCATAGTTAAATACTACGCAAGTTCGGTTACAATATATTCTACTCCCTCAGCTTCAGCTCGATCATTATATGAATATGTTTCCAGAAAAGATTAGAACTCCAATAATGAACTTTAAAATAATATTAACCTCGTTTGAACGTTAGACTGATGATCTTTAAACAGTAGGAATAGTCAGGTTTGGAATTACTATGATATTTATAGATCAAACTACACATTGTCCTGTATAACGTGTATCTACACGCTGACTGACATAGACTATCTATGTTACAATATTTATCATATGTCAAATAATAACATAGAAATCTCCTTAAATTCATAAATTCCATTTTTGGAAAAACCCAAACCATTGCCAATAATGAAGGACATGTTGTTGTTCAATGCTTCGTAAATCTGAATCTTTGGATCTATGATGGTGAAACATGATGGCTTAATTTTGGTGGGTCGTGGTGTGTGTGTGGGGGGGGGGGGCTCACAAACTTCTGAAAGCTGTGGGACTTGTGACTTGTAATGGGGCAACCGCAGAATCACTTAAAAACGTTCCGACCAAACGGACCCTCCGTGAGTTTTCTACCGCAAATGCCAGTTCTTGAATATTTTCAAACAAAAGAGCACTTTCTTATTGCATATTTCTTAATTTCTTACCAAAAAAAACAATGTAAATTTAACATAAAAGGACACATTTTAATTACAAAAATGGGTTTAATTGAAATCGGGTACATTTGCGGAGAACGTTCTCCATTTCCGGCCCAATTCGTAACGTGCGTGCTGGAATGCTTTGACGATATACAATATACACGTACATATAATCACATTAACTACAAGAACAGTTGTGCCTACCCCCTCCCCCTCCACCCTCCCTTCCTCCTTGAACTCTCTCTTAAACATTAACATAAGTTCGTATTTAAACACTGAAGAAAGTTGTACTGCACGACAAATTTTACTTTTTCCCTCTCGAGTTTTCGTGTGATTCGTTCGTTACATCTCGACGAAAAGGGTCGAATTGACGAATTTGCTGCTTTTCAAATAACGACAAGCCACAAATTATGACCGTAAAACTGTGTCCCAAACTTTATGAATATAGGGAGGGGTGCCTTTCTCTCGACGGTAACACAAGTTTACCTATTTTTACTGAAAGCAACATTTTTAGGTATGAAGGTATGTCTGTAACGCCCATACCTACCCTTGTACCGTAACCCCTCTGGCTTTGTTATTGAAGAACAAACAAACATGGCGAACAGACACTGAGTATCTGACGGACATTATAACTTGATGTTTAATGGGCCTGGGTGATCTTACCTTATAAGTGTTTAGTGTATAAGTGTTTAGCTAGACAAGCCAATGATAATAAATAGGTTTACTATATTATATGATAACAAATATTAAAGGTCATTGTGCTGATTTGGTAAGATCGTGTCACGATCGTGTCTTTTTATTGGTTGTATAACATTGAAGGCAACAGAGGGCAGAACAGCTAAATAGCAAATTGAACGTCATGTTAATCCATGATTCATGGCTAAGTAGTACCGAGAACGATCGACACTAATACTAATACTGTGAGTGACGGTAACACAGCATGGTAATTTGCTTAACAGACAGTTGTCGATGGCCTCTGACCCTTAGAAAGATATGTACTTTTACAAACGACTTGTGTGGCTCTTGTCTTCCTTCTTTCTTTGTGTGACGATTTGGTGCTATCTTTATTTGGTGAAGAAATAAGAATTTTCTTAATTTCTCTTTGAAAGTAAAAAATTGCTATGTCTCGTATAAAACTTTGCAATCATAGAGGGATAATGTTTTTTGTGAAATAATATATTCCTCTATATTATTTGCTAAACTTAGTCAGGATCTTGAAAATAGTTATGTCGAAAAGATAGAAATTACATTTTCATTAGTGCGATTAAAGTATTCTAATTCACCTCCTGAAAACATTACCATGTGTATTTTGAGTATATTTCATCGTGTCATTCTGACTATGATACAATACTAGCAAGCTACGAGACCTACCAATGGTTACAACTAGCAACCGGTTGATCGCTCTTAAATAGAAAGTTTCGAAGCGTTTAGTCCAACACAGATAAATATGTGTCCCACAAAGTGAACAGTAATGCATTATTTTGCGAACTCTTTTACTTCTATAGATTTTAGTAGGTTGCAGCATAATATATATTAGTGTATTTAGTTACGTTGTTGTACTTGTTAGAGGTTGCACAATACATATTAACGGATGGTGATACATTCAACGCAAAATGCAGCATTTAGGCCAAATTGTTACTGATAACTTGCTTATATAGCCATTTCTGTCTAAGCTAAAAGTCTTAAGTTAGTTTAAAATACACATTGAAATATATATAGATAATATAAATCATGTTTTCCTTTCTTCCTTCAATCACAATAATTCATGAATAATGTGAAATAAAACATGCATTTAAAAAGTGCGTCCACTGTGATACCACAATCACGTGTCTCACTCTACGATAACGTTACATTAGTTTCTGTAAATAATGAGATGGTCAGACATTCTCGTCACTTGATCCTATCATTTGATCTAGAAACAAACACAAATGTTTAAAACAGGATCGGAAGGGCCGGCGGGAAGGACTTATTATGATGTTTATAGTTAAGCTGAAACATTCCACCTTGAATCCGCTGAGTTTGTTACTAAACACCAGCGGACTAAGCCTAAAGTCTTGCGTAATACCGATTAGGTGTTAATGAGATCACAATAGCAAATATCGTAATGACGTTTTCTATCCACAGATCAAGTATATAGGAACTTCGCTGTTGCACAGCGTTGGCTGTAATAGGCACCCGAGGAATAGATCTTTAGTCGTAAAGGTATTGTTAAACCTTACTTACAAGTAATATAGGTCTATTGGACAAAGCCATGTATAAGTCCACAATGAATCCTACTGTATGTGTGGTGGAGGATAACAAGTTCAAAGAGTAACAATTTCTTTAAATACGTAGCCTGTACTTTATGACTCACTGTTTTTAAAGTAATTTAGTAAACGAGTGGACTTACACAAGGAGCAGGTCAACGGGACAGTGGTTTAACAAACCTTCTATAATGTCGCGAACTTATCGAAATATCCAAACATAAACAAAATACGTACGAACTTTATCCAGGAAAAAAAGAATTCGGAAGCGAAGATGCAAAGAAGCGAAGAAGTATGCGGATAATATCATTATTGATAGCTATACAATCCTCTACCACCAGCAGTCATGGCCTCAACCCTAAAGCGCTCCACCTTCTTTTAGTCTTGATGATGAGCTCGCAATAGCCATCATTTTATTGAGTTACGTAAAAGAAATAGAACCGATGGTATCAGCGAGAAGACTTCGAACGAGCTTTCCGTATAGGTTTACAACGCTGTGAAAAACAAGGGCCGACATACATTAGCTTGATGCACCATGAGCTTAACATCTAACAATAATAATATCATTTTTAATGAAGAAAAGGAAATTAATTAATCATAACAGGAATTAAATCATTTTAACTGATATCACCATCAAACTGGAAATAAACGTTCGAAAATTATCACTGTCAACTAAAATAAGTGGTTACAAGCCTTTGTATGCCTATGCTGGAATACGGGAACTTAGCGACGCGCAGATCTGTATGTTATGTTTATAGATAACAATGATGGAAGTCTGGGGATAAAGATCTCTCTGATTTTGATTTACAGCTTAGCTTGATATTTCAACAAGTTCCTAATATCGATAGTTCGATCATATTACACTATAATATCAATGCTTTAGATTTGCGCATGCGAAATGTGTGTTGTTTAATCCATGTAAATGGATTAAACTATTTCATAAAATATTGGATGATGGTACTAAAGAATATAAACTTGGTAATTTACATTTTCACCATGACAGCAATTGATATTTAAATGGTTCTATATATAATATATTCGCATCATTAAATGCAATTTAGAAGGTTGGTCAAGAAAAGAGAAAACTGAAAAGCAGTTAAGAATACAGCACGTGGTGCTTTAAATATTTCAAATGAAATTTAACGTCACAAAAAAAAAAAATTGTGCTTGCCTGGACATTATACTTTCATGGAGACATTTTGTTATTAGTATTGTTAGTAGTAAATAAGTTAATTACACTGAGATTGTATCGGAAGGTACTTAAACGCCGTTGAACTACGCAAAACAATGAACGGCGATTAATTGATGCAATAGCGTCACATAGTTTGTTTGATACTTAGTTTAAATCGGTTGTAATATCAAGTTAGGTTTGGTTCTGAATTTGTTTCCGAAAACGATTTTCTTCTGGAAATGATGACTAACTTACTTTAATTACGAAAAGGAATGAGTCACAAGTAATGTGTGTTTCTTCTGGTTTCTGTGTATTAAACACAAGTGATAGACAGTGACTGCACTACATAATATCGCCTCTATCTAGAAAGTCAAGGACTAATCTCTTACCTATAATTTACCTTATTCTAATTTTTCATTTTGGGCTTGGGTGGTGATTGACGATCGGTGGATGTTCAAAACATCATTCTTAACCATAAAGTGAATGATATTATTACTTTTTAAGCTGATATTTAAATATATACATTTTCCCAAATTGATGATAATAAAGGTCGTTCAAAGTTTCTTCTTTTATTAAAAAAAATCATGGGCTGGTTAAAGTTAATTAATTCTGAATAGTGTTTCTGGTTGTTGATGTGACAATAACCTAGGTCTTGGAGAAGTGAACTAGTGCTAGTGTGTAAGCTAATACCGTTTATTCCAAATTAAAAATATTAACAAATATTTTCATTAGAATGTGTACTCACATGAGATGACGAGAGGTCGACGGGACAATACTTTGACATCCAATACCCAGATAGCAGGCAACCGGCGATCTGCCGGCGTTTCGCCGGCAGCACCACCGTCGGAACGGCGGCGCAAAACGCCGGCGGAACGTCGGAGCTTTGGGTCAGTAAACGGCGGCGTTCCACCGCCTGTAAGGATGGCGTTCCGCCGTCGGATCGCCGCCGATACGCCTCGAATAGCCGTCGAAACGACGGCGTTTTTTCTCTGAACGTCGGTTTTTCGCGTTCGGTAGTGCCCGCGCTACGCCCTCGAAACGCCCGTCACGATGCTCCGGTCCAGCCGCCGAATTATCCCATGCACTATTTTATTCTATACGCGGCTACCCTGTGCAATTGCAATGAAACAATGCATTGCACAAACGAGTTCCAGTCGAATGCATATGGTGCATTTCAACCGACGCCGGTTGTCTTCCGAAACGTCCATTCCGTCCGCTGACATCGGAACATATCAAACGAAAACTAAGACCAACTCTGCACAGATTATGAAACAACTTAAAGTTTATTTCCATCCTAAAAAAAGACTCGGTACACAGTATGTACACTCAATGTACAGTAGTGATTACACACATTATATCATGATATGTCATGTACATAGCTCTACAACATACCAATTTGAACTGATGTTACCATCACATGCAAAATCATTTTGTCGGATGATCACCTGACCAATTTTATAAATCCTAAAAAATACAAATGAGTGAGTGACTGATTTAGCTTATACTATACATTTTTTTTAATTAGGCAGCATGTTAAATAACTGGAATTATCACAGTTTAGACTATTTAGACATTTAGACTAACTCTGCACCATATCTTCAGAAAAATTAATAAGATTGATCATGCGAAATGTTTATATGTTTATTTCATCTAAATTTTGAGAAAATGATAAAATTGTAAGCTTTACGATCTGAAAAATATAAAGATAAATTAGACCAATCAAAACATTTAAATTGCATGACGTCACCAACCTATGACTTTTTGAGGACGGTTTTATTGATAAGTTTGACTCAAAAGAGACCGAGAAATGTGTGCTTGATGCACTTTTGAAGTTTTCGACCGTTAAAAGTGACAAATACCAGTCATTATCCGAAACATCTTGGAAAAAATTCTTGGTAAAGCTTAGATTTTGGAATAACTTGGCAAAATCGCCAACATTATTCGCGTACACCCCTGAATTGTTGATGCTCGGACCTTACGTTAGTGACGTTAGTGATAGTGATATAGGCCTAGGTCCAGACGACATATTCGTGTTGGAACCGCCAACTTTACCCAAAGATGGCTTGTGTGTTGCTTTGGAGGAAGCCTAATCTAGGTAACTTGGGTACCTGGATCCAATGGGGTACAACTTAAGAATAGCCTACAATGCCCATGTTCATGTAAAAAATTAAACTAGTAGAAGTCAGTCAACATGTCAATAAACAATACTTGGACATCATTTACAAAATTGAGGCAATCATAGTGAAAAATATTTATATTTTTATATTTATTACCATAATACATGGCAATGACATTGTTGTCACATGATGAAAAAAAAAACATACCCTAGTATTATCTTTTCCTGATCAGGAATTTGTAATTTGTTGGTGGATTTTATTCTTTCATATATTCCAAACCCTGGTATTTTTTGTTTCGGATCACCACATTAAGGGAGGGGGGGGGGGGGGGCAATGCAAATCGTTTGGGACTTTTGGGACATTGCAAATAAGTGGCCATCACAGGTTTACTTTTCATAAACTGAGTGGGGACAAACTATGGGGAAGCCTCCTATGGGATTTTCACAAAGAAATATCTTAAAATTCAATTTTGTTTACTAAAACACTGAATTATCAATGAACGAACACACGAGTGACCAGAAAATTGAGTCAAGTTTAGAACAACCCATTCTGTACAAAACCTTTTCAGCTTCTCCTAAAAATATTACCAGGATTTCATATAATGGTTGAAATAAATTTGATTTGCTGATATTAGGTTACCATGACAACCATTAAAATACCATGAACATGGTTAGATTCGTCTCAGCACATTTGATATAATTCTACCAACTTTCATTCCTTTATCAGTTCCCTAACTGGAGTTATGCTTGTTGCAGTGTTAAATATCTATGCTGCTTTAACGGTTGCCATGGCAACACATTTTTTCAACATATAGATGACAAAAACATGTAAACATTATTTTTTTCAGTCTCAAACACTTTCACCTATTAGTTTATGAAGGTTTCATTTTATACCCAAATATGGACCACGAAACTTAAAATCAAGAGGCTTTTTTGACCTTCGGCCCATAGTCTAATTCATTGAAAGTAGTTGTGAGAGTGGGAGAGGGAGGCAAGTTTCTGAGAAACATGTTTAGCTATGTCTCCTGCCCTTTAATGACATTTGACCTAAAATTCCTGAACACCACAAAGGTATACCACTGGTCAATGATAATTCTGACCAAGTATCATAATAATCCAACTTGAGTCTATGTAGAAGGAGAGTGACGCATTTCCCTGTTTTTCTCATTATGCTTTATTAGGCCACTTCAATGAGCACCCAAAGTAACCACTGGTCAATGATAAGACTGACCAAGTATCATGATATTCAAACCTAATTTGTAGGAGGAGATGCTTTTTGCAAAGTTTAGTAATTTTTACACAATTGGCTATTATGCCCCTTTAAAGACCTTTCACCTACAATTCCTGAACACTTCGAAAGAACTATTGGTCAATGATAACAATGACCAAGTATCATGATAATCAAATTCAAGATGTAGAGGGAAACACATTTTGCATTTTTTCACATATTGCTCTATTATGCCCCTTTAATAATGCTTGACCTCAAATTTCTGAACATTCCGAAGGAATCACTGGTTAATTATAACACCGACCCAAAGTATCACGATATTCTTTTGCAGGAGGAGATGAAACTCGCAAATTATTGGCAAGTTTCAAATAATTGCCATGCCCCTTTAATGACGTTTGAACTGAAATTCCCAAACTAGCTGAACAGTACTAGTCAGTGATAACACTGACCACATATCATGGCAATCCAACTTAATTTGTAGGAGGAGATTTTGAAATTATTTGGCAATTTTGCCACTTTTCTCTTATGACAATCTGGTGCTCTTTGTATGAGGAGATATGCATTTTACAATTTTGCATCCAGCAGCTAATTATGTCCCCATTAATAACACTTGACCTTAAATTCCTGAACACCCAAAAGCACTACTAGTCAATGATACCACTGATCAAGTTATGATATTCCAACGTAATTTGTAGGAGATACATTCAGCAATTTATTTGGCTATTTTTATGCCACATAATTGCCTATCATGCCCTTTTAATTAATGTTGGCCTAAAATTCCTAAACAACACAAAGGTATCACTAGTCAATAATATCATTGACCAAGTATCATGATAATTCAACTAGAGATGTGGGAGGAGACACAGTTTTCCACATAATGCTGCATTATGGCTCTTCAATGACCCTTCACCTCAATTTCATGAACACGCCAAGGGAATCACTAGTAGATAACATTGACAAGTATCAATCATGATATTCCAATTTCATTTGCAGGAGGAGATGCAATTCACCTTTGATCACCCAGCAGACGATAAACATTAGTCAAACTATGGTCAGCATCCATTGAAGCATGAGAATTTAGGGGCTAGTCAAAATCTTAAGAAGAAAGAATCTTGACTGTGATACTTGAGACAGTGAGTCGAGTGGATCACTGTTGGGTGCAATACGTATGAGATCCCCAATTCCCAACTTATGACCCTTGTAACACCAGGGTTTGGAGAAGGGGAACGGAAGGAGGTGTGAGGGGTGGTTGATGAAGTTCATCTTATGATGCAATGACATCAATGTTCATGTCATCCTCAAAATCATCTACAGCTGAATCGTCTGGATCCATCTCAGGTTGGGCCGGCTCTCCCACCTCAGGCACCTTCCTCCTACGCCCTGCCCTATATGCGGCACCTTTTCAGAAATCTGATTACACATCTCTGGATGTCCGCATTGCTGGCTGATGATGTGGCTGGGTTTTTTTCTGATTGCACCTTTCAAATGTAAAACAATAGAGAATTATGAATGAAACAGCCAGGCAGGAATAAGAGCAACAACACTAGCACTGACAAATGCAGCTATGAGATGTACCCAGATTTCAGGCTCTGCTCCTGATCAAATTAGTAGTGTGGGCCGATTATCAGTTCCACCAATATTGGTGTAATCGGCCTGCTATTTCGATCAGTGAAATTTGTGAGATTTGCCGATATTTTCCGCCCTTGCGTGGTTAACCCTTCACCTTGGCCTGGCTACCTGAGATACTGGAATCAGAGTCCACATATTTTGGGCCAGGATCCTTGGGCAAAAACCACTTTAGTATTTCTTTGCGTGGTGGCATGATGTAATGCTGATGAGGTGCAGACTTTGAACCCATTGGAATATTGACTTGGGTAAGTCCGTGGCTGATGTGCTCACATTAGCCCTTTTTGCTAAGTCGTTGCAATGTTTTGTGCACCTGTCGATATGGATGACGGTCGACTTTGAATGTAGGACCCACTAATATATCATGGGTACGGCTTATTGGCCGAGTCTCATACTCGACTTTAGGGCCCATGGTCTGCTTTTTTGGGAGAAGCAGACTGAAACAAGTCGATTTGTATAACTTTGAAAACATATAAGCCATTCTGATTAAGACATGTAACCAAGATGAGACTACTGATGTGGATCGGAATTGTGTTTGGGTAGTAACTGGTCCACTGCCCTATTTGCATTTTTTTACTGCCATTGTTGTCAGGGGATTACTTTTTTCATCTATGTTCCATCAGACCTACAGACTTTCCCCACTGTTTGCAATACATGCACCCAGCAACATATGGCAATCAGTTCAATGTTCAAGTTTCTCCTGGGTATGGCTTGGCCAGGAGTCAGACCTCTGACCTTCCAGCTATAAGCCCAACCAACTTGACCTCGCAGTCAGTCTTCTCAACAATGTTCGGGAAAGCCTACCTCTGCATTTTCCACATGGTGAACAGTATATATAATCCCCTTTTAATAATAAGGCGATCGCCGAAAAGTGTCTCGCCTGATTGCACGATCAGTGTTTTTTCTATGAGTCGTCACAGAGAAATCTCGAAAGAATTATTAAAATTTCTCCACTGATTAAATAACAGTACTATAGTGTATATGTTGAAAGTTTCATTTGGAGGAATACTATTTGGTAATTAGAACTTTAATTATTGACCTCTGATGACATTGGACTTGGAATGACTAGTTACAGCACCTTTAATATGAATATGTTTACTAACTTTCATTTGCATTGCACAATGTTTACATTAAATGACCTTCAGTGACCTCGACACTACTGTTGAATTTACTGGCACTGAAAGTAGACCATATCCCCTGAGCTTCATGGAAATCCAACAAACTTTCAAAAATTGCATATGTTATGCTAATTAGACTACTTGAGTAGCAATTTAAACACATTAAATGACCTTCGGTGACCTTGACTGTACTATATTAAGTTTATCAGGACTGAAAGTAGACCATATCCACCAAGTTTCGTAAAAATCCGAAAAACTTTAAAAATAGCATTAATTATGCTAATTAGACTACTTAATTAGCATATTTCAGGCTGAAAATATAATCAGTTCGTCTACCCTCCATAGTTAACATATATACTGAGCTGCATCACCAACGCATTTATCGATCATGAGATATCTTGTACACAAGCTTTCGGTCCATTTTTCAACTAATATGCAAATTTATGCAAATTAGTTTGGTCTTTCGGGACGAAAATTGCTCTGCAATGACAACTCACCACCATACATCCCCACACAAAATTTCAGCATGAGGGCATCAACGGTTCATGAGATATTGCGACAAGATATTACCGCACACATACATACAGACAGACAGACACACAACAAAGTGATCACTATCTCTCCTTGAACAAAGTTCAGGCGTGACAAAAAGGAGCTTCAGAACTGCAATGTGCATCAAACTTACTCTGTAGAACGTCCCGTATCTTCGTGCTCTGGAAGCATTTCTTCTGCATCTGTCCGCCCCCCATCCAGTTAACCATCCTTCCAACCTTATTGGTGAAGATTGCAGAGAGCATGGACCTTACACATTCTCTCAAATTTGTGCCCCCAATCAGGAACAGATGGTTGATCTGCAGGAGAGTAAGAAAAGACAGATTCAGAAGTCAAAGTGGAGTAGTGTAAGACCTCACGCTTGTAAATCCGGTGGTTTTTGACATATGCCGTGGGTGCTGTTGTGACCTGCTATGCTGCGCAGTCTGTGGGTGCCCCTGGAAACCAAGGCTAATCGAAAGCAATTCATGAACTGCTATCGGTGCCTTAGGCTCATAATACTGCAGTATTAGGCACCTCCCATGAGAAATAGATCCATGAAGTTTGTTTCTCTAGGAGTTCTATTCCATATACCTCTGAGTAATTCATAAACAGCTCATTGCATGTGGTCCTCTACCACACCTGTTCTGATATGATAAGTCAGTGTTAGGCCCATTCTCTTAAAGTGGGCAGGGTGGTGTTGCTCCCCTAGGAAACTGAAAACAAAATTATTCATGGATTCGGCAATGAACAGTTGTTTCTATAGTTTCTCATCAGGGTAGGAATCGTACAAAAGTGAGAATATTTGATCGGAAGGAATAAGTGAACCCATTCTCCACAAAACATTTCATAACATTTTCTCAGATCCCCTGTCAGTTCCGCATTTCCAATGGTAACACCAATCTTTTTCTGTGTTCCATGAATTTATTAAGGCATGCCTGAAATGATTGTCAGTACAATCTCTAGATTGACATAATATAAATATATCCAGTTGACTTGAACATGGTAAAACACAAATCTGGCGTCGGCAACAATTCAGTTAATTTGACAACTGATCACCAGATAATGAAGGTTGGGTGGTGAAATTTTTATCGCAACTACTCTGTGGATGGGCCCACTTACCCCAGTATCAAGTAATGGCATTCGTTTCCGATTACATTGATGTCTCCAATCATTTCGAAGGCTGATTGAGCTTCGAGATAAGATCCCAAATCCAAAGGATAGAACCTAGCATTTGGTCCTATCCAGTGTTTAACATATCTGGTAAACTTACCAGATATTTCTCCAAATCCCCATCCACAGCAAGGGACTCTTCTAACCTATCCAAGTCTTCCACAGTGTCAGCAGGTAATTTGATGTCCTCTGGAGGCTCATATGTGTTAGTTCTTATACCCTCATCCCGGATGGCTGCCAGCAACATGCCAAATTTCCTCATCTGTCTGTGCATCGCCTTCTGCTCGTTCTTAAGCTCCATCAGCATTGTGAATACCGAGCGAAGACCAACTGTAAAATTGAAAATATATATACGGCTCAGATCCCTTTGCCAACAGCTACATGGGACTCCCAACTTCAACACATGGTAGCCAGGGTTTGATCTAGAGGGGTTTCTACACGTACAAAAGCATGTAATTTTTACTCTGTGCATGTAAGAATTATTTTTCAAAATCGACTCCTAGTGGCAGTGCCCTTGGAACCAGGCTGCAAGGGAGCACCATTAATCAAACAAAATATCCAGAGGAGGAGAGGAACACTCCCCCCAGGATGGCAAATTCACATTCCTGACCCTGGGGGAAATGGGCTATGCAGGGTAGGGCAACAGCTCCGAAAACACTAGCCTGAGGGAAGGGGGTATCCTCCTTGCCTCTGGAATCTGTTATTCATTTTTCTCGAGCTAGAAGTGTCAAACTGAATTTGTTGCGCCGAATGTGTCCAGTGACTAGATAAAATGTGGTTCATAATATATTGCGTTATGCGATGGCATTTCTATGGAATTTCAGACACAATCAGTTGAAATTGTGCTAGCCCAAGTATGTGATTTGCTCTACACATCAGCCGGCAAACACTTTCAGTTGATTTTCGGGCCAACCCGAGATTGCTCTCCAATAACAGTCAGCATGCATGGTGCTGGCTGCAGTCGGTCAGCATAGCTAGAGAACCCTGTTGATGAGTGACCTAGTGTACTTGCAAAAAGGACCTAACAAACGTACCATCGGTGGGAGGTGCGATCTGCCTGGCTGTACATGACGTCTGTCCGGATGGTGGATATAGGGTTTGTGTTGCTGGGGCTGGGATCTACCTGGCTGGAGTCTGCCTGGCTGGAGCTGGGGTCTGCCTGGCTAAGGCCGGGATCTGCCTGGCTGGAGTCTGCCTGACTGGAGCTGGGGTCTGCCTGGCTGGAGTCTGCCTGGCTGGAGCTGGGGTCTGCCTGGCTGGAGCTGGGGTGTGCCTGGCTGGAGCTGGGGTCTGCCTGGCAGGAGCTGGGGTCTGCCTGGCTGGAGCTGGGGTCTGCCTGGCGGGAGCTGGGGTCTGCATGGCTGATGTAGGTGTCAGTCCTAAGTGTGATGCATCAGGCTGCTGTGGTGCTTGTGACACCATCTGGTTGGTTGCTGGTGGGTCGGCATAAGGGTTATCCCCCACGTCACTGTCCTCCGATGATGAGGTGAATATTTTTCGGGCAGTTCTGAAAATATATAAATGATTAGCCATGGATGAAAACCCAATACCAGATGTTGAGTCCTGAGTGTGTTAGCAATGTGTGATATATTGGGGATGTACATTGGGGGAGGAAATAGTGTATAACATATGAGATTAACAAATAAATTGCAGAACAAATGCACATTTCTAATCCTATATTGATATGTGATGTGTTGTACCCACCTAGTGCACATTTATCAATGTAAGAATTGCACCAGAAACCCAGAAGTAGCACATTATGGGAAATGATGAGGGGGCAGTTTTTCGCCATAGCACTGGGACATGAGAATTTATCAGGGACCCTGCCTCCATTCAAAGTCCTGGCTGACAGCGGCTGCAATCACCGTCAGGCATTTTGAACCTATTGGTATCAATTGTCTGAAGTGCTGGTATTCATACCTCAGTATTTTTTCAACTTTGACAGGAACATGGGATTGGTCATACTGGATTTACCTCTCCCCAGCAATGACAGGATTAACCCCAGATATGGATGCCTGGGGAGGGGGGAGGATGGAATAACACCTAGTTATTAAACACTCCTATCACATAGGGAGCCTGTTCCCCCATGTTAAGACAGGCCATTCCGACCATATACCGCCGGAACCTGTGACTGCTGGGCAGTTCTTGCTGCCAGGTATTGAAGCGTTCAGTCGATCAGTGATGATATGCTTCAGAAAACGTTGCCCGAGAAAAAACACTATGTAGTGTAAAGTTCCATTACCTTTTGCGCTTGGGTCTCCGGTTTTCTTCCTCTTCAATCTCAGTCTGTATATCAGAGGTTTCCTCAGCTCTGGCCATGTCACGTCTGCCCTTCGCATATGACACTTGAGGAAGAAGTGAGTGTTACATCAGAATGGTTCACTAAAATAGTACATAATCCAATCATCTTGGCTCTGCCATTTGCGCCATTCAAAACATGCGCCAAGTAATTTTCAGAATAAAAAATGATGTATCCACAAATCACCAGGATTCGCAAGAGATCGTAAAATGCGCCACATAGACCAGAAATGTGCAATGTTTACGGGATTTGCGCTATCACGCAAAACCATGGTCCTTCCAATCGTCATAAACAGATACAATACCATCCCATCACAACTATACACATTGTAGCCTTGATACATGCCTTTTATTTCATTACAATGAATGTATCGGATGATAATGAACCAAGACTCACTATATAAAAATAATAGTGAAAATATCTCTGCTACAGAAATAACACAGAAATTTGTCAACCCTGGATCATTGACATTAGACAATTTGGGGGAATAAAAATATTGGTAGCATGCATCTGCTATGTTTGCAGATCAAGTTCGAAGTGTTTTCTATGTGTTTTAAGGGAAATTGTATGAACAATATGTAAAATGCTAATACGCCTACACCATTTTCCAACTAATCCCATTGGCTAATTGGACCTTTGTATGCTCATTACACAGAATGGCGACCAGCTGCACAAACTCTTTCCACCTCATTTTGAAGCTTAGAACAAAAGCTGTGAATACTCTGAAACCAGTCCAGAATATTTTGTTGGTTCCCTCCATGAGGAAGAAACACCACTTTTGAATTGTGCTGGACACCTTATATCACTCATCACCAAGTCTGGAAGTAATATGGTGGATGGGGGTTGGCAATTAAGGGCTACACTGAGTGGTGACACTTACTTAAGATGGTTTTTATGTTGAGAAAAAGATGTTCAAACTAACCCCACTCTCCCTTACTGGTGGTGATATCAGCTAGTTATAAACTTTTGAGACACTGGATCTGGGCGATGGGCCCATGGAAAAATCTACTGTCTTAATCGTGTCCACGGAGACAGTGACAGCTGAGACATTCTTTGCATCATTTTTTTAGAGTGTCTCAGTGCCCTCGTCAGAATTTGAGAGTTGGCCTTGCTGCCCGCCCCTCATCACTGGCATTGAAGCCCTCCCAAAAGACAGCTTTTCTTAGGCCAGCCCTAGAAATTACAAAACTTTGGTCCTGGAACCAAGCCAAATAAATAGGTGCATGTATGGTCATCAGTTTCACATTCAATGTTACATATGTGAAAGACTGAAAGGTGCATGCTGCTATGGTCGGGACCTCCTGAACTATTGACTGCCACACATTTTCTAGACCACTTTCAGAAACAAAGTAATGCAAAGCTCTGAACTTACCTGATTTCTTGATCACTCTCACAGAGTGAACTGCCCATGTTTCTGTATTGGGTGGTTCGAGGTAGCGCACTGCCTTCTCAAACCGCAGGGCCGTCTTGTAGGGTGGCCAATAGCTCTGGTCTTCTCCTATCATCCAGCACACTGGAACCATTCCGACACCATCTTCCTCCTCAGGGAAAACAACCACTGCATACATGGGGGTGGTGGGGGCAGATGACATAGTGGTGACAGAGGCTGAGGCAGCAGACATGGCGCATAGTCTGAGGTACAAATGAATAACTAGTAACTGTAAGTACTGTAGCTACTGACTGCCATCCATATTATCTTCTCAATGGGACAGGCGCGGTTTTAGAGACAATATTTTGGGGGGGGGGGGCTAATTATGATGTGACCATCTAAGCAGAGTGCCACCATCAACTGGCGCGAAGAGTACACAAAACTTTTGGAAAATTAGGACCCTCAGATCACCGGAAAAGGCCGTTCCCAACTGCAAAACAGTGTGAAATTATGGTCTTATTTTGAGCATTTATCATTTTCACACATTTAAATGCATTCCATGGACAATTTTTTTTTGGGGGGGGGCTTAGGATAAAAAATATTGGGGGGCTGAAGCCCCCCTAGCTCCCTCATAGAACCGCGCCTGCCATGGGAACATTCTAACCACAGAGAATTGCCAAGAGGCGATAACTGATTACAACAGTACCTAGCAGAGTGCACTCAAACACAAAAATGTAGGAGTGGTATTGCAACATAGCAGTTGGGAGTATGCGGCAAGAGAACACATTTGTTTGTTATGCCTTCGATTGCTGTGTATTCCAACTGATCATCGAGCCGAGAAACATTCCATATGCCAAGGCCATCCGAACTAGTTGGATAAGAAAAGAATGGTCTGGAACTGCGGAACTTCTGGTAAAGAACGAAGGTTTCACCCATGTAATGGAAAATATTCCTGACCAACACTATATCAGATTGCAACTGGATGCAGTAATCGCCATTCGAGAGTTTGACAACAAACTGAGGCAGATGTAGCTGTTCATACTGCAGAGCATTTGAAACCTCTCTTGGCAGAGGCCCCCTTGCATGACTCATCTGGAGAAATTTGGGAACGGATTCCACAGGGAGCGTGGTCTTCAATTCAGAGACACGCCTGATAATTTGCTCCAAAGGTTGAGATGGCTTCCTTACAAGGTGCTTCAGTTGTCCTAGAAAATTCTCAAATGGGAATCCAGAAATATTGTCCAAAGCCCCATATCTCGAGGCATCTGCTGTTAGGTGTGTCAATCCATGGACATTGTACGAAATCATTTCACGACCATACACCTCACCAAAGTGCCTCACAAAGCAATCAAGATACTCCTTTGCAGAACCTAGATAGTCTACACAAAGGGATGGGTTGAGCAGTATGTGCATAGATGCTGACAAGAGCAGAAAGTTCTTATACATATTGCTTGGGAGAACTCTGTGCAAGGCAACTGGCCCAGTATACAGTAGAAATAGCCGAAATTCTGTGGCCTTCCATTGTGGGAATTCTTGAATGGCCCTTGGTTTCCGAGCAAATCCCAAGGGAATATGTTCTTTAAATGCGTTCAGCCTTTGTGAAACAGACTTCAACACTTGGGAACCCTGTCTAGTTTGGAGGGGTCCCTTCACCCAAAGTTTCACAAGCTTCCTTGTCACCCCAAGGCATACCAAATGCATGTAGTCATGGGGGAAGCTGAGGACCAAGTCCAATTCTAACTCTGTTCATGGAGTTGGGCCTAGATGGTGTCCATCATCTTGATTCTCTCTGAAACACTGATCAGTACGCGTGGGAGCTCCAGTTTCTGGGAACACAACTCTGTTCACATGGTATGAACCATACTGGGTGCACCTATCACACCCTAAGTAACCACTGTGTCCTTTTATGTTTTTCACGAAGGCACGAGCAGGAGCATCACAGACAAAACACGAAATAATTAGGCAGTAGTGGTTGGAATTGTGAATAAATCCCTCTCTGGAAAGGTGCTTTGCCTCTGTAATGAAGTCTGAAAGAAACACACGGTCCAGTGGTTTCTTAGTGCCATGGAAGAGACCGATGAGAAAAGGCTTTCTAGAAGTTGTTTTAGCAACCAATCCTAAAATAGGCCAGAACTGAGCATTCGTGCTTTTATGAAGAGGTAATCCATCAATATTTATTTGCAGATAAATTGTGGCAGCTGCAAGAATGTCAGAGTTATTGATAACTGTTCTGAGCCCTTCTTCAACTCCAAAATGATGGTAAGAACCACCAGACACTGTTTGCACTTCGTAGCTCACTTTTGTTTTCAACAAAGACCGGGGATCTTTTGGAAGAGAAGGATGATGCTTTCCAAGAACAGATAATAACCCAGTGAGGGCACAATGGGTGATTTTATTTGAAGCAGCCCAAGCAGCAAGTTCTGCTCTCAGTTCAGGATCTTCTGTTTGATCATCGATATTGTCTTCGTCATCACTCAGTTGAGGATCTTCTGTAAGACCAACAATACTGTCTTCGTCATCACAACTAGCCTCATAATCTGAATGATAGGCATCAGAGCAGCTGTCATAATCTCCGAATACGAAACTCCCTGCATCATCATCATCATCAACATAAATCTCTCCAGTGTCTTCTCTGTCCTCATGCTCAAGCTGTTCACTGCCTACACTTCCTACATGTGTCACTTGATCACCCTCCGGTTCTTCAATGCTAGGTGAATGGCATTCAGATTCAGAAATCAAGTCATCATTTTCTATGTTAGGCAAATGACAATCTGAAACTGAGTGTAGACTTTCATCTTGAAGTTCGTCGGGCACTACTAATATACTAGAAAGCTCTTCAGCATCTTTGCTCACAATTCCTAAATGTCTTTCTACTTCTGCATTTATTCTCCTGCGTTTTGTTGACTTTGATGGAGTCTTCTCAATCTGGGATCGCTCTTCCATCAACTATCTGCAATGAAAGAAAAGCATTCGTGTACAGGATATAACATGTGATCATCGGAGAATAGGCCTTTCAACATGACAGGGGGCACAGTGCATCATGGGTCAGGGCAGGTTACTTACCAATGAAACATGGCATACAGATCAGAGCACCGAAGGCCAGTGAATAGGACATTCCTGCGAATTACCAAGGGCACACAGGCCAGTGCTGCCCCTTCTGACAGAAAAGTAATCCACAATTTCTAAAAATTGATTTTACATATTTCATACTCCTTTTGGTCTCACTCATGTATCTCCTGCACTCCTAATGGGCGTATAGGCCTATTGTGTTTGGTCACTGGAATGAAATCCCAACACCTGAGACTTTGTTCAAAATCTGCAGCACCGAAAGGTTACCCTTTCCCACCGAAAGGCAAAATATTTATCGGCACTATTTTTCTGATCCAATAATCCCATGTTCTACTGGGGCAAGATTGTATTTTGGAGGGGCTGGAATTATCCGGAGGCCACCAAGGCCACCGCCTTCAGATTTTTGGCAATGGCCTTGGTGCCCCACAAAATTTACCTTTTTGAGGCCATTTGGCCTCTGGTGCCAACCCAAACTAGCACATAGAAGCCTAGAAGGCAATACAATTTCACTGGCTTGGCCTTTGGTGCCCTGACAGTTTTATAATGTGCCCTGCCCTCCCCCTCCTGAAACCTTGATTCCAGCCCTGATTTTGAGAGAACCAATTAAAAACAAGTGGGTTCTCGAACCGCTAGTCTCGCCTGTTTCGCGATCAGCGGTTTTATTGTTACAGTATTTATTTAGTTGCAACCATTTCGATCGGTTGGGTATGTAGGAATTTTCAGGTAGGCCGATAAACAGATCAGTAAAAAGCATCTTAAAGGTTGTGGGTTGCCAGCATTTACGTGACTTACATATAAAAGCAAGGATATGGTGAAATTCATGAACATTGAATGCATCAAAAAGGTTATAGGACCATAGGCATTAAGTTTTGCAAAGGTCTGACCAAGTTGGAAATGTGCATAAATTATACAAATTACTGCACCTCTAGTGACCCAGGTGGTACCTTGAAAATTCTCAGGACCAAGGGTAGACCACATCCACCAGTTTTCATGACAATTTAACAAACTTTAAAATTATGCATAAATTATGCAAATTAGATACACTAAAAGACCCTGACTCCGCCCCTTCTTTAGGCTAACCCTAGCTTGCAGCCTAGCAACCCTATGCCTAAACCCTCACCCTATTCCTGAAACCTAACCTTTCCTCCCCTGACCTTGACTGCTAAACCCTACTAACACCTGACCCCACCTCTTATCCATAAACACTGTACACAGGTACGGATTGGTAACCTCATGTTATAAAATCCACAAGGCAGGTCTAGGCTTTTGAACTTGCTATGATTTTGTACAGGGTCACAGTTCAGTCTAAAAACTAAAATCAGCTGTAGTAAGACACCTTGTAATTGTGTGCTCCAGTATTTTGTGAATAGTATAATTAACACATCTACATGCCTGTTTCATGATTTCATGATTTTTGGAAGAATTCAAATTGCCAATTTCTAAGTTATTTTAAAGTCAAGTTCAACTAGAACACACGGTTGAAATTTGTACATGTACCAGTTCTGCGAAATTTCAAACAGTGGCCAAATCTGAACACATTATGTTGGAGCATACCTGCATGATATACAGCGGAATTAAAATAGTGTTTTCTCGCATGCCCTGCAGTGGTGCGAATTTTTCGCAAATAGAAAGTGCCAATATTGGAGAATAAAAAAATGGTGTTTTTTTACTACTATGTTAGAAAACATGTCATTACCTCAAGAATGTATCTGGAAATCATGTTAGCATATTTCACAGCATCTTAGAATAAATAAGCTATCCTATACAAATGGAAAAAAAATCACAATTTAACTATTTCAAATTTATATTGATTGTGGATGGCTTGTTACACAGGTCATGTTCAGCTAACCGCACTGTACAGTGCATATGCAATACTACACAATGTAGTGCAATATATGTTAAAATCATTACAAGAGCCGATTCCAGCTAGTTTTGCCCAATTGTCAAACATTTTTGACACATGACGGGCATGAAAACTAATTGCTCAACTTCTAAACCAACTATAAAGTAAAAATTGTTCCATTTGGGCAAAAAGCAGAGTGCTTTTGAGCAGGAGAAGTACTTTTTTTTACCCCATTTGCGCCATTTTGTGGGAGTAAAAAAAAAAAGAAAAAAAAAAGGGTTTTCCACGAAACGTGAATGAAGTTGAAGTAATTCCACTACGGGATAGTGTAATACTACTACATGTAACTGGAGTGCTGTAACCCCTGGAAAAAAAAACTCTACATCATTTAAGCTACGTATGCAGGAGAAAGTTTCGGAAATGTGGTACAAACTTCAGCCGTTCAGCGCTTGATTGATTCGAAAAATGGTGATTGGCACTGAAGTGGCTTAGAGTGTAACATTTTTTATAGTAATAAACTAGACATATAGTATATGCCTATCACCTGAAATAAAAAAGAACTACCAGTAAATCTTCCCCTTTGATATAAGGGGGTTGTTGTTTTTACCCCATCTGAGTATAATATTTCGATTGTTGCTTTTTCTTTGGCAAATGCATATATACAGGTTTGGATTTTCATGTTTGACTGAACTGACAGAATAAAAATTGCCAAGAACTTGTCCAAAAAGAACAGATAATTTCACTGCAACGTTCCATCAGTGTTGGATACTCCAACAAGAAGGTTCAGCCGTCATTCGTCACGAGAGAAACGTTGGTCTTCAATACACAATGTTGTGTGAGAGGAATGTTTACGTGCACGGTGCTGGTGATCGACTCCTGATACCCATTGTTTGGATACATCTCAAACTCCACTAGCCTTAATCTGATGCTCTGATTCTACTGAATGCTTTATTGCCACGTCATATCATTGTTCCTTGGGGAAAATATTTACACATTGTAATTACAGTGCTTAAAATCTGTTCATTTTTGTCAATAGGAACCCAAGTATTTTAACATAGGTATTGAAATGAGGTTTTAATTTTTATAATTTTTTTTTGCAATTGAGCTAATTATGTAAATATGCAAATGAGGTTATGATACATACACTGTACTTTCTTTTGCCCATTTAAAATTATTTTGATGTAATCTGCTGGACATTTGATAGTTTGATAAGTTCAAGACATGTTATTTTATAAGTAAAATATAATTTGATGTTTGAATGTAAGGAATATGACTGATTTTTCCCTCCCTCTAGTCAATCGTAACGATGAGTCATATCTAGGCCTATTGCGCGACTACAGTATATGCATACAAAATACATAGAGTGTGGCTTACCATTTCAGGATTTCATCGTCAGAATCTTCTTCAGATTCAGCGATGTCGTCATCCTCCAACAGCTGGATGGTCAAATTGCCCATAAAAAAAGAAGGTCTAACGCCTCTTAGAAGTACTTAGCCATGATAATATGTGCTAAATGGTTACCGTTTCAATTACATTAGTGATAGCGTTGATCACACACTACACGAAGCATTTCAACTGTGGTTGTTCGAAATTCTATACCATAAAAATGCTCGAGTTGAATTGCTAAGGATTACTCACAAAGTGAAGGCGCTATTGCTAAATTATTCCTATGTTGCATAGCGTTTCAGTGTGGCGCTTCTGCAGAGCTAAAAATCTACTCTGTAGGGTGAGGCATTCTGGAGAAATATTATCGGAAATTTGACCGTGTTTTGGCCCTAACTTAGACCGAAAAACGTAATTTTTGACATATTATCCTGAAATATAGAGCCATCTCTCTACATCTGCCTGTGAAGGCTCCTGATTTGATTCCTTGTATGTCTTAGCTAGTTAGCAGTTGTATCAGATAGGGTTAGTTTACTTGAAAGTTTTCACTGTTCTCACAATTTTTTGAAAAAAAGGTCAAAACGACATGTTTTTGACAAATCTTTGAAGACAAAAAGAAAAGGTCAAGTGACCCCATCGGAAAAATGTTGTTTATGGATGCAGGCTGTCTTATGTGCAAAATAAAGCTATTGGAAGCTCTCTAGTGTATTCCTATCTCGAGTAATGATTTTCTAAACACATGGTTTTTCAGTGACTCAAATATGGACCAGCTGTGCAATGAGCTCTTGTACAACTTCTGTTAGCAAACATGAAAAAGTCTGCAAAGGATACATTGTCGAAACCATACACAATCTTGAAAACCTGGATCAAGCCCCCACGTAACCTCCTAAGCTCCAGTGTGGTGAGATTCAACAGTTGTAACCGCCTATAATAAGGAACACTCATACTCATACTAGCAACTATTACTAACACTGTACTAGGCCTAGGCTAGGCCCCTACAATATCGAGTTGCACATGAATTGTGCCGCGTTAAGTAATAATATGAACAAACAGGCTATAAATAAACATACTCACATTTAACTGATTCACGGGACTTCGAAAGACGGCAAAAACTTTTCGACGGCCAAACTGTTCGACTCGGGTCCGTACGTGACAAAACATGTGCACCTTCCAAGATCTCGAGAAATGGTGAACAGACGGATATACGTCGTACGCGCGAGGCTGGTCTCAATTGTGAAGGGTTACCCTAAGCTCGAAATCAGGGCTCAGTGCAACACTTGCACACAAAACAAAAATGTATTTGCAAGCCTCTCCCAAAAAAATTGGATCATATGTCTTCGGTCATTCGATGATTCCACACATTTTGGCATTTGCATAGCCCTGTTGATCCTGAATCCATGGTACATCACTCTGGATTACAAAATCATTGCGAAAAACCACAAGGTAAAATCCCGGGATATTGATCCAACGAGAATAATATTGCACAAACATTTCCATGGATGCAGAGCAAGATGGGAAGGTTGCAGTTTCTTTTAATTGATGCCTTTGAAGTAAATATTATTTAACTAAATGGTTACACTATCACCAGCAGTCCCCGCTCGTTTAATTGCTATTGTATGGAGTTTATGCACGAGCAACGAGCCTATTCAAGCTATATTAATGCAATACTGTATAACTAACAGAACATCTGTCCCTGGAATGTTCACAAACATAAAGCCACCTGCGGTTTTCTTCTCATTCAGAATAGGATTTTACTCGTATTGTTATGTTTATCTTACCGGATGTTTCCTCGAATGTCCAAGATATTCCTGAATCACGTGTATGACAAAGCAAAATACACACAAATGGTATATTCCAGTTTCACTCTGTCGGGAAAATTGGATTATTGCTCAATACCGGTCTTCAACCGGTACTCCAGGTTTTACAACTCAAATGAGAGCTTACCGGCAATAACATTGGACTTTGATTACAAATCCGAACGATAATTGGGTTAAATATTCTAAGTTTAGCATTTTCAATGTATATTTCACATACAATGCAGGTTTATCGTTCAAAATGATGGATTTAAGGACCCATAGACCTAGAAAATCTTGATCGTCGTTCTGTTTTTTTTTAATTCTGTACATAAACACAAGTTTGTTCTTTAATTCCTAGCATAACTATATCATTCAAACTAATGTACTATACAGTTAACCCTGTAAATGTATAGTTTTATTCACAACCTATATACCAAACCACATCGGTTATAAAAACGAGCTTAACCCCCACCCCCTCCTTTCCGATGAATGGAAAAAAAAAGGTTTAACGGTGGTAAGCTGTGTTCCCTGGTTCCACCTTTGTTTCTCTTGATGTTTAATATCTATATCATTATGTTCTTTGAATATTCATCATTGTAAACATCAACAATTAACGAACGTCAGGGCAGCCCTTTCAATCTCAGATAAACATGGACGATCTAAATCATCCTACAACCTCACTCTGACTATCCTGACCGTACTCCATAGTCTTCATCTTACGATACCTTTGTTATAAGCAGAAGAAAGTTGTGCCCTTCCCTAGTGAGATGCAAACTTTATTGTTTTCAGAGGGCGCTCGTACGCTTTTTTCACACAGAAATGAGAACTGTGAGGCGATCAATGCTGGTATTGTTAAGAACGGTACAGCGAAATGGTTCACTTTGAATGCAACATTTTTGTGATTGTATTTTTAGATGGACTCTTTCGTTCTTGGCTAGGTAGATTATCATTTGTATATTTAAAACAAATATTTAGGCTGATTTTGATAAATCTGTTATTTGCTTCAGGAATACGTGGCAAAATTGTTCGTTAACATTGTAAGGCTTAATTGAAACTAACAGTAAATTAAAGTTTGGATGTTTCCAGTTTATCTTTAGTTCTTCAAAGGATGAAAACTAGAAGAAAAAAACTATCTGGGTGACGACAGGTTGAAAGCTTTATGTACTTTAGTCTCTCATTAACCGACTTAAAACAAGGTGCCTTAATTTGATTAAATGCAAGAGTCGGAATACGGCTGCTTGAAGATTTACAAAGAGAGAAACATTTTCTTTTCATCACAGATTTTTAACGTAAAGTTTGCTAAAAAGAAAGTTCAAGTAATTTAAGATATCAATAATATATGCAGAGCAAGGCTTGTAAATAAAGAGGAGAAAGATAACACTGACTTTGTGTGTTAGATAACACAAATGTATTTTCTCGCGTATTATTGGTTCAACCAGTGTATTTCTTACCAGCAGATGTACGGCCACAGTCACATGGTTAGATATATTCATAGCATTATCATAGGAGTTAACATTACGTGGCTTGGTCGGGAAGATTGCAGTTACAAATTTATACACAAAAATGCCACTTGAATGTTAAATTATTTTCATCCGTACGCTAACCAAACATAATCAGGTTTACCATCGTTGTGGACACATTAGCCTTCCATCCATATCCCATTCCTGCTTCACTCTTGAAGTGGATCGACTGTCGTTTTCCGTAATATATATATTCATCTTGGAACTTAATGAATTCCGGATAAATATAAGTTAATATTGCTTCAATTATATTTGACTTTGGCAAGGCAATGGCCATGGTAAGATATTGAACCACATGTGACCACAGTACAACATAATAATGTAAATTATCCACGCCAACCTTCCCAACCCCCTCTCCCTCTAGTCCAGTGTTGCCATGATATATGTGTTGATGCATATCTTACGCACCAACAATTGATCACGGCGTCATATATGCTAGCGTGTCCAGATTCCCACCCACCTATGTGTTGACAACCAGTGTAGGCTACCACATTGACCAATAGCGTACATTAGGATCAGTCAGTTTTACAGTAAAATGTTCTCGAACAAAACCAACTATACTCCCCATCGTACAAATGGAAAAAGCTTACGTTTTTGGAACTTTGATGTGTTTCATTTTTTTATTAATTTAATGATTATTATCGGTAGTTAAACACTTTACTACTATTATACTTTGTTATCATTACACCTAATTATTATTACCGATTATTATCACTATTTAAACACTTAAAAAGTTTTTGGAGGAAGAGTCATAACCCCATCATTGAACTTTGTATGAATCTGCCATACTATATCTTGCGTGGGATGCTGTTAACAAGACGATATATGCTGCTAATGAGACGATTTATCTCTTTTAATCTTAACAACCGCTCGCAGTATGTTCAACTATGGAGCTATAGCTCCATGGTTCAACTAGGAGATTCATTTCGATATTACTCATTGAGTCATTGCATTATTGGTGCACCACAGGGTAGTTCTAGCACCATTTCTGTTTACTGTCTACACTTCTGAAAATTCGCTCAATAAACCCTAACTGTCCCTTAGTGAAATCTGCTGATGACACTGCCCTTATTGGTTTGGTTTCTGATGGCAACCATAACATGTACCTTGAACAGATTAGCAGATTCGTAGATTATTGTGATGGAAACTATTTAGAGTTAAATGTAACTAAAACCAAAGAAATGGTTATTGATTTTAAAACTAGACATAAGGTATTAGCAAACGATGTTATAATTAAAGGTAGTATTGTTGAAAGGGTTAGTAGTTACACATATTTAGGGGTTATAATTGATGATAAATTCAATTGGGGAGAACACATGGAATATATTGAAAAACGGCTAAAACCAAGATTATACTGCTTACGTAAGCTGAATTCTTTTAATTTAAATCCATATGTTCTTTCCATCTTCTAAAACTCGGGAAAATCAGCATAAAGGTTCTTGAGAATGTTATTAAACGTGCTGGTAAAATTATTAGAACAAGTCTGCCGTCAGTGGCCTTGGTCTATGAGAATTGTGTACGAGACAAGCTGCTGTCCATGTGGAAATATCAGTCATCCATTTCATAATTATCTAACCAGCCGTACCATTGCTCGTAGCAGTACACTGAGGTCGCTGACGTCACACACTTTTAGTGTTCGCAACAAGGACTTCACGAGGTAGGGGTGGCCGTTCCACTTTGTTGCGCTGTTGGAGCTAGTTAGTGCATATTTTGTATAGACTGCACATAACTGTTGTATTTTATCAATGGTCTTTGTAGTTTGTTTCATTCATTACATTGCTCACCGCAGATATGTAATTTCTGGGATTCAATACAGTTGACTTACTTACATTTACTGCAGATCACAAAATCACACCATGAAGGATGACATAAGCCATTTACTCAGTCAAAAAGATGAAACAATACAGAATCATACACTAAATGCTCTGCGTTAAATTATAAATAAAACAAGTCTTTGAAGCAGTGGATCACTGCTTATCAGAGTTCATCTTGGTTTGAATGACATCAAGTTATATTTTAACTTCCATAATTTGACCATAATCATATTCGGTGACAGCCGAATATCAACCGGCTTCACAATATTTCTGTCGAAGGTCACCTGGGGTCAGGTGAAATTGGTTAACATTTCATTTCTACACAGACCACTTCTGAAGAACTTTTACGGCATTAAAATTAAATCCATGATATGATAAAAGCAAAATGTAGGGGTGACCGGAGGAGGGAAGATCCGTCGAGCAAATTGATATTTATCAGCTACAAACTTACGCTTCTTGTGTGAAAAGGTTTGTAATGAAGCGAATCGACATCAACTGATAAACCAGTTGGTCTGTTGTATTATACCAGGTTTTACAAACAAAAAATATATCATAGATCATTTGAATGCAGGAGGGGAATAATATGTTATCAAACGACGTCCATTTCTTGAAAGGATGCTGTTCGAAACAATTTTACCGAGTTATGTTTACAAAATAAGCTAGGTTGATTGTACATTGAAATGTCGAAACTGTAACGTATTGTGCTTTCGCACTGGTCGTTATTAACCTCCAAATCAAGATAAAAAATATACAAATGCATCTGGTTACAGTTTGAGGGAATATGACGTTGAAGATGACCACAACCATCTCAATTGTTACATCACATGGGTGCTTGCATTTACATGGAACGCTAAACAATCCGGAGTGCTCATGAAAGTATATATATAGGGCCACACAATACAAATGGTATGCATCCTCAAATCAGGGATCTTTACTTTCATGAAACAAATACCGAGGATAAAACTTAGGAAATAATCGCAGGAACCTGCTCCAGGTAACCATATTGAAGACACTTGGCTACAGATACTTTGACGTTTGTGTATAGACTCATAGACTTAACAGAACCTTTAAGGATTACTCCAAGCTTGGGAAAAAAGATTTAGGTTGTCATTACAAATATTTGAGATTACATATTTAAGTTAGTACATGTGCTAACAATAACACTTCAGTAGACTATAGTAAGCAGACGAAGAAAGGAAACAGATCACAGAATCTTTAATCTTTTTTTTCATTTTAGTCGATATCGCTATTTCACGGCGGTTCTGAAGGGACAAACAAGATATAGTCTTACTGCTTTAGTATATAACTGTACACGACATAAAAACAATTTGATATTCTTTGTCAAGGTGTCTTGTGAGTGTAAGACTAAATCAACGTAGTTTGGCATTTCTTTAATCAAGATTTTACAGGTAAGCGTGACTTATCAACTCAACAAAGTCATATGTTTGATGTGTTGTCAAGTTTATTGCAAAGCAACAACTCTAAAACTTCCTGAAAGTCTGAAGCTCGAAAACCATATAAAATATTTATTCTGATGTCGTGCTGTACTGACACAGTAGGTCTACATCTTGGCCTTTCAAACCACCACATAATTCATACAATAAAAAATTAGAGTAAAAATTGTCAAATCAAACTTATTTCTGATGTTTTTTGTAGTCACAAGTTACATATGAATTTGGTACAATTAAGTTACAAAATGGATACCAGACTGCAACACACTTAATATGTTTTTTTTTTGTTTTTTTTTGACAAAACGAGGACATGTTGTAATGTAGGACAGGTACAATGTAAGGTGTTTTGAAACGAAAACAACAAAACATAGTGTAAAGTCCGTGTTAATACTCTCTAGTAGGATGACGGAACGATTAGCAAATATTGACTTTTTTAAGTTAATCACGTGAAATAGCTCATCGAATACGAACTGTATGGCTAACCAACTATATGATTTCACATAACCTATGTTCATTATACACACATATCTCTCATTACCTTTGTTTAATCACATGGATGGTAAAAACGGTAAAAGAAAGCAAAAAAAAAAAACGAAAAGACAAAAGAACCAAAAGGGAATGAAGAAAGAACAATAGAAAGATCTCAAATTTCGGAAACATTTAAAAAAACAATGTGTTATATCGTATATAATATATAAAACTTTAAACAACTATTCATGAAATGCGATTGAGAGTTAATTTTTAATTTGCCTTTCTTAGCAATTTGCTAGTGGAAGATTTCCCCATAAATGGTTACAATAATATGTGCACAACTAGGGGATAACATGAATGGACCTGTTTGTTTGCTTGTAAGATTCTTAAAGCTTGGGCAATGAAAGCGAAACATAAGAAACTGCAAAGACATGAAACAACAAAATAGCGATATTTTCATGAAAATTCTTACATTGTGTAAAATATTCTGAAATAATTTGCAATTATAAAACCTATGATCAAATGTTTCGAGTGAATTTTTGAACTACTATTGGTCTCAGCCATGAGTAAACTACAAAACCTTCCATATATAGAAGTACGATCATTGATTTCAAGCTTCAGTACACAAAATGTTCAGGTTGTCATTATTGTTCGAATTATTATTGAATGACGTAACAGACTCGTCACTGGATTGTCATTTATCGGCTGCAATGTAACTTACGCGAATATACATAACTAAAGTATACATGAATATAAATGTCTAGCTCGCGTAGTGATAAAATAAAGGAGAGTACATTAGAAAACCAATCGGTATCTTTAAATTAACTGTATAAGTACAAAATATTAATGTTATTTGATGATCATTATATTACGTAATATACACGTCATCTTAAACCATACCACATATTATGTTTACATTAGGCTTTAAAATCCATAGATTACAGAATGAACATTGAAAAATAAACAAAGGCAATAGCAATAAAGAAAATGCGCAAAGCACCCCCACCCCAACAAAAACAAATAAAAACAATTAAAAAATCAAAATTATGTAAATGTTGCATAAACTGTCATTATTTGTAACGAAAGCTGTTACAGGAAATATTTAAACTAAATAAGAAAAAGAACCTTAGTAAATGACGTCATGTTAACTGGAAATGGCTTGAAGTTCGATATTCACAAAAACGTCCTCCATTTTGTTTTCGTCAGAGAGACAAATTCGATAGAACAGATCAATTATAGCGTAACATTCAATTGTTGACCTATGAAAGATATCATAGTGACTCATACACATTCGATGAATTTACAATTAGATTACTTCATGAAAAAACGCAAACAGTAAAAAACTAAATATTTTTTAATGGTTTCGAAGTTAATAAAAAGATACGTGTAAGTGTCATTGTGATTGTCGAAAGACAAAAGTAAGCACTGAAGGTTAAATCATTTGACTGAGGAGTTACATCGGTAGATTATACAACCTGCGTCATAATTAAGATATGCAATTGATATCACACTGATCTAAAGACACATCAATCCCCACCCATCCTTCCTCCCATCCCAAGGTTCACGAATTTCAAAGTGATTATTCTGATCCGTCTTGGACGCTGAACACGTTAGATACAATTATGACAAATGGGTTTCCTAACTTTTAGTTAGTTAGGTGGGACCAATCGATTGGGATATTCAAATTCAAAGTTCCCCTTGACAGGCTTGACGTTATTAGCTGGGAGGAGGCCTTGGCTCTGGTGAGTGGTAAGAGGCCTTCTAGATTAGAAATTCGATGGACAGAGTGCTTGCATACGCAGGGTAAAGCACAGTCACCGGGTGGACTCTAATTTATTTGGATTCTCCCGGGGAGGGTGATCCCAGGTCTATGGCGGAGGTTTTGTTCCTTAATTTATTTTCTGCTTCCAAACGTTGAAGGTAACTGTCTGTACTGATGCCTACCTTATTAATTGTTATCCACTTTCATATATATTACGGTTCCTCCCACATTTTTCCTACCTGCAGGGGCTGCATTCCGTCGATCTCGAACAGGATTACATCCCCTACCTATATTATATATAGTATTTGAACGACAAATCGGAAACGAACGACATAGAAGAAAAGTAAAGCATCTCGAGATAGCCTAACAAGACTGAAAAAGAGCAAAATATGAATTGATAATATAAGTTGAATAAGTAAAGATTGTATAATGAATAATGAATAATACTAATACATAATGAAATTTGAAAACAAAGTTGTCACGTTCATTTGATTTGACCACAAATTTGTGTATTTTTGGTCAACTTGTAGTTTCCAGAATCTTGGGTCAACTTGGCATTACTATTATCTAGAGGTAGCGCACAGAGTGGTTCAACTATTGGCTTTACATTCATCGTAAAATCAGAAACATTAAAGAACTGAGATAAGAATAACACCCATTGCCTCTGATTTCAGAACTATTTGGTGTTACCCTTACGTAACATCAGCATGGTATTAACATTATGTAACATCAGTATCGTATTAACATTAAGTGACATCAGTGTATGATAGTTCGTTTTGTGCATCATAAGAGTACAATTACACAAGAATTACTTTAATTATCATTAGTTAATCCGTTTAATGTAACAAGGAATTTTACATTCACTCTATTAGATATCAGTCGTTGATCCGTGCAATGTAACAAGGAATTACACATTCGATATATTTTAAGCTATAGTTATCATTGCAAATCTATAACCTACATTCACTATGATATTACGCGATGACATATAATCTTTTTGATAAAGAACATGAAAAAACATTATATATGTCTATATAACCGCAGTAAATCAGTTCCATTTGCCATGTGATTGAACATCTGCTTTATAAAGAAGTAACACTTAATGCGTTCTATACGTCACGTGTCTAAAAAAATAATAATAAGTTCAGCAGAATGGAAGGCAAGGTCCTCTCAAGACTTATTTGAATGTTATTTTGAATGTTGGGTGCGGACACGCAGTGCGATGTGAAGGCCTAACTTCTGCTGTAATGTATGGTTTACCTTACGGCTACAAACGCAAACCAGGCCGTCTACATATGCGTTGGATCAAAAGGTCCGGTCGTTCTGCAAACCAACTGATTGAAGATGGCAGACGTCGGATTAATATTATGAAGTGTTGTGAACCTCATAATGTGTATAATCTTCGAAGAGGTCGACAGGCCAATTTTGCTTATGACTATTGATTGGTTAACTAAATAAAACAGTCTGCTATGGCATCTCCAGAGACATAACTGAGAAAATGTCAGTCTATCCGCTCTCTCTCCACCCCCCCCCCCCCCATCTTCCCATTTTCTCTGTCCAACTGTCTCTCCACCTCTCTGTCTCTCTCTCTCTCTCTGGAAGAGTACACGTTAGACAATCTGCTGTTCCTCGTGAAGATAACTCTATTTCAAATATGTAACCTAGAAAGAAACAAATTATTACTGTTTAAAGTGTTGTCACCTCGACAAACTCTTGCAGTTAATGAAGGGATGACACAAAACTACAGATGTCACCTGCTACACATGCTAACAGAGATCCATGCTACACATAATAACAGGAATCACATGCTTCACATACTAACGGAGATATATGCTACACGTAATAACAGGCATCACCTGCTACATAGACTGAAGGAGATCCCTGCTACACATAATAATAGGCATCACCTGCTACACATACAAACGGAGATCCATGCTACACATAATAACAGGCATCACATGCTTCACATACTAACGGAGATCTATGCTACACGTAAAAACAGGCATTACCTGCTACATAGACTGAAGGAGATCCCTGCTACACATAATAACAGGCATCACCTGCTACACATACAAACGGAGATCCATGCTACACATAATAACAGGCTTCACCTGCTACATAGACTGAAGGAGATCCCTGCTACACATAATAACATGCATCACCTGCTACACATACAAACGGAGATCCATGCTACACATAATAACAGGCTTCACCTGCTACATAGACTGAAGGAGATCCCTGCTACACATAATAACAGATATCACCTGCTACACATACTAACGGAGATCCATGCTACACATAGTAACATGCTTCACCCGCTACACATATTAACGGAGATCCCTGCTACACATAATAACAGGCATCACCTGCTACATAGACTGGATGCCATTCAGAGGTGTTATGTTGATTATATGAAGTAAAAAGTAACAGTAACATTTAGGACTGCACAGGGGAGTCATCATGAGTTAAGCATCAAAAGGAACATTCCAGAAATATAGCTTATGATAAGTTGAATATACAGAAAACATCATTAGCAATGGAAAGAAAACTAGAACCCGATTTGTTTATTTGACTATAACATATACAGACTACATCTGCCTAATGTCACCAGTCAATTCATTCTCACACTTCATCTTATCTACTCAAATACTCTTCCATATAGCGGCAAAATAATACTAGTGATTTAGTATTACTATGCTCCCACTGTCTATTATAAAATATAGTAGAATCAGCTAAGCCGAATATTTAAAGGAAAACACATTATTTTAGCCTCTTTATGTTTATGTATCAGTTATAGCTTTTTGTTCTATTAAGTTATGTTAAGGGCGTCAATACAACATGCGATGGATACGGTCCAGACAGAAACAAGCAGCAAATATTTTGATATGATTATTCATCATCGGATAACGCTCGATCGCTAGACAATCATGACATTAATGTTATTATGCATAAACAGCTTCCTTTATCTACTAGTTCTTCTCTTAAGATAATTATGAAATAAAACACCATTATTTTTTTTGCTATCAGTCAATAACTGTTAAGAATAATTGCCAAAGTATATGAAGAGTTACTCATAATGAACAGTTTAAGATCCGTGATAAGATCATTAAAATTGTTATTGTTTTTATTAGCTCACTTTTGAAGTCATTTTGAGCTCGATATTATAAGCAATATACAAACATCAGCTTTTTTGCAATTCAAGAGCCAAGCGATCCGTGGTACCACAACATTCCATTTACTCAACAGACGTAGGCGGACATATGGTTATATACATGTAAGGTACAAAATTTGATAGTAAATTATCTGCAATTAACACGAACTCTCAGACAATTTCATTTTCATATGAATATTTTATTTACGTTGATCTTGAAGATTTGACGCGCTTTGTTGTCAACTACCATCCATTGATGACCTTCATATTCATGTTGTATATGATTAACTGTAAGGATGTCTCACGAAGATGAGCTGTTGTTTACATATGGAATATAACTTAGTATGAGACAAACTGAAACTGAAATATTCGATATTCTTACTTCTTCATCCGTATCATCATTCGATGAACTAGATTCGCTGTCATCCTGCAAGAAAGAGAAACAAATAATGATACATAACTAAATAAAACAAAGGTCATCCTGATTTAAGTGCGCAATATGCTTATATCTATCTGCCTGTTATTCTGTTCGCAGATGTCTGAATAGTTTCCTTTCACCCTGCAGCTGTTCTCTGGTCAGATTAAAAGCGCAATTAAACAAGGAATCTTTGATCATTAACATTTATTGAGACGAACACGAATTAAGACACTGATATTTTAACAAGATTCAAGCTCGTTTACGGTTTAAACGCAAGAGTGGTTTGTGTTTTCCGCTTTTCCTTTTTCACCCTTAGTCATCCACGTTCATCAAAAATACTGAAAACACAAACTTTTGAGACTAAAATATTGATTGGAGGAGCATTGAACACTCATTTATAACGCACTTCCAACATTATATAGTTACAAACAATTACAAGATTGGAACAAATTCATGTATTGCGAGTTTCCGTTTCCTCCAAATACAAAGAACCAAATGAGCAAAGGTGCAGACATGCGCTATTTTCTCAAATAACGTCAAGCATATTTAACGCACGTTAAAGTAATTTCAAATTAATGGGAATGTTAATTCTAAACAGGGCCTTCATATCGTTAATTTTGTTAGAAGTTTGCAAGTCATGGTAGTTACTTTTGTTGTTGCTATATATTAGTTAAAAAAAGGTTCACATCACTGGTTACTTCCGGTAAACAATCAACTATGTTACTAAGAAAAGTAAGTCATCTAGCAGGCTAGTATAGCAGTGCCCACCCCAAACTAAACTTTAAATTATGCTGATATTCATGTTGTATATATATCCATGAGAAAAAGACGGAGATTCCACATTGCCATAAATATGCAGTTGGGAAAGTGGGTAAAGAGATAAATCAATGAGAAGTTTGACGTTCTTTTGCTTGAAACGAGATATCAATATAGTTGAAACTGTCGCACATTGTAGAACATACGAAACTGAAGCAGGTTTGGTATCACGTGTTGCAAATTATTTGACAGATATAGTTGTTTTAACTGCTCATTTTCACTCTATTGTTTTGACTTTAAAATGGACATGAATCTAACATTCGCCATATGAGTTGCAGAAATAAAGGAAAACGATGAAAGGTTGTGTATTTATATTATCATATCTCTATTCCGTAAGAAATGAATGAATGTCTCGTAAAACACAAATTACCTATTTTATATTTCTTACTATATGGTTAATTTGTCTTTACAGTAACAGTATAGCGATTCTTAATTAATAACGATTGCAATCCAGACGTTGAAGGGTGAAAATGGCAGCTGTATATGACAATATTTTAAATGTTTTTGGCGGTGTAATGTTCGACATCCAATAGTAAGTTGCTTCCTTTATCCATAAACATGAAAATAGCTACAGATCTAGGTAATTAATCAATATTGTTCCTGCATTGCCGTGTTTACATCTTACAGTTATGTTACTGTCAATCTACGAACCATTGTAGTATTTAAAAGTCTATCCGTTTCTTTATTTCGCATTTCTTTGACTGTGTGTGTGTGGAAGGGGGATTATTTATCATCATCTAAACTTGACATTGAGAACAGTGGTATCAGCATTAGATAGATAGAAAATCGTCAAAGACTCTGAAGAGTCCGTGGGCGCTGTCTCAAAGCGATGCGAGATGACCGGCGAAGTGGAGCTGGATGGTGACCACGTATCCGCAGATGAATCCGGGAAAGAGCCTGCTGTTTTGCTTCCTCCATGGTTAGACCGGTTGAGGCTCTGATGTTATCATACCAGGTCATCCGAGGCCGCCCACGACTACTCACTGTGCCCAGAACGGCACCTGACAAGAGGTCCCACTGGAGACCCTGTTGACGGGCGATGTGGCTGAACCAGTCCATTTTTCTCTGCACAATAGTGTCATAGGTGAATAGCCATCTACCATCTATCATACGCATAAGTGACTCGTTGGTAACGTGGTCGCTCCAATTGACACCTAGCAGCCATCTCCAGACGGTACGACCAAAAGCATCCAGTTTGGCTGCATCCGAATTCTTAATCGACCATGTAGTAGAGCCATAGGTCAACCTAGACATTACTAGGGCTCTGATGACCAGAAGCTTAGTCGCAACAGAGAGGTGTGGGCTTCGGAGGTACTTGCACTCGCGGAGTGTAGTCTTGGCTATGGCGATCCGCTTGCTGATTTCTGGAGTGTCATCAGTGTTGTAGGTGATGGTGGAGCCGAGGTACATGAAAGAGTTAACGTTGGGGATAATGGAGGTCCCCAGGTGGATGGTATCGGTAGAGTTCGGGTCCGTCTTGATGACAAGGTGAGCCGTTTTTCCCGGGTGTATCACAAGCTGATAGGGTTTGGAAACGTCCGCTAAGATGTTGAGAGCCGTTTCTGCTTCCGCAGCGGATAGCGCAAACAGGACAAGATCATCGGCGTATCTCAGTTCCTTCACTGTGCGGTCTCCTATGGTAGCACCAGGCAAACCAGCGGTCCTTGCATGCCATTCCCTCATAAGGCATTCAGTGTAGAGAGAGAGAAGAGGATTGGAGAAAGTGGGCAGCCCTGTCTACAACCGACAGACGTATTGAAAGCATCTGTAGTCTCATTTTTCCATTGTAAGACGCCGCCAGCATCGTGATAAAGTCTCTCTGTGAGTCTAATGACATCTCTGTCCACGCCCATCTGTTCCAGCTTCTCCATTAGGAGGGCATGATTCACACTGTCAAAAGCTTACTTGTAATCCACGAAGATGAGATGGAGTGGGGTGTGGGCTCTGTAGTAGGCAGATGTGATAGTCTTAAGAGCGAAGATAGCATCTGTGGTTGACTTCCCGGAGCGGAAGCCGAACTGCACCTCACTTACATCGTCGAGATTAGTCTGAAGACGTGAGTGCATGATGTTGAGCACCACTTTGCTGGCATGACTTATGAGAGCCAATGTGCGATAGTTTTCACAAACCCCTCTGTCGTTCTTCTTATGGAGGGCAATGTAAGTGGAAGCTGTCATCGTTGAAGGCCAGATGCCTGTAGACCAGATACACTGCACAGCCTTGTGGATGGTGCTGAGAATGGTGGTATCAGTTGCAGCAGTCTTGATGCAATCAGCCAGAACGTCGTCTGGGCCAGCAGCTTTGTTGTTCTTGAGGACCTTGATGGCTTTCTCAACCTCTGTCAGTGTTGGGAGAGCATCATCTGAAACACACGAGGTTGCATATTGTAGACCACCACGCTGCAGGTCTGACTGGAAAAGGATGGTTGCGTATTCGTGCCAGCGACTGACCTCTTCGGTAACACTCTCCAGGGGGGTGCCGTTTGCATCCTTAATGTTCACATTTGGTGCATTGGTCTTGCCAGTCAGCAGTTTCGTTGTTCTGAATAGCGTGGCTGTGTCATTGTTATGGTAGGCAGCCTCAATGGTGGAAACTTGTTCCAGGACCCACGTTGCCATGTCTTTCTCGCACTTGTGCTTCACCAGATTTCGGAGATGTTTCTGCTCAGTGGTGTTCCTGGCAGCATTCTTTCTTCTGATCAGCTCGATGGTATCAGGCCGAAGATATGGTTTGTTAACACAAGCTCTCTGAGTACCACATGTGTCTGTCGCTCGATCATGGATGATGGCAGCTATGCGGTCTAGAGGTGGGTCGACAGTGTTAGCTATAGCTTCTTTCACACTGTTGCAGAATTTTTGAGCTACTGCTGCGTCGGTCAGCCTGTGAATGTTTACAGAATGTCTACGTCTGGGATGAGCAGGCGAAGAGAACTTCAGTTTGATGTTGCACAGTACCAGTCTGTGGTCAGTCTCAAACTTGCAGCTAAAAGACCTGCAGTGAGTGAGGTGTTTGCGTTTAGTCCTATCGACAAAAACGTGGTCGATTGCATTTTTGGTGCGGCCGTCAGGACTGTTCCAGGTAATTTTGTGGCCGCGGCGGCCAGGGAACCATGTGTTAGCCGGCGTGATGTTATGGCTTGCAGCAAAGTCAATTAGCCTAGCTCCAGCTTCGTTCCTGGTTCCTTGGCCGTATGGTCCTATGATGCTTTCACCATTTTCACTTAATCCAATCTTGGCATTCCAGTCGCCGGCCACTGCCAGGATGTCTGTCCGTTTTCGATGCAGATGAATGAAGTCATCGAGTTCTCCGTAGAAAGCTTCCCTCACATCGTATCAGCATTACTTGGTATAAATCCCTGTTCGATACACATCAGTTATAAATCTTTCCTGCCTGATGAGAATCAAAGTATAATTCTCTTTGGTCTTATTTTTTTTCCACAGTGATTGTAACCTCTTGCCTGTTACTAAATTACCGTTACTAATTAACAGGAACATGAATATATGTCTCTCTTACCTCTTCTACTAGTGGATTGCCCCATGTGTCATAGGCCTGAAAGGAAGAAAAGGTTTATTATAATGAGATTTTGAATTTGTTTTAAGTAAAATATGATACGCCGAAGAAAAAAATGTAAGTCAGAATGATATATGTTCACAAATATCGCAGTAAACTATTCCTGGCAGGTAAACGCACATCTGTATTGAGCACACTAAAGTCAATATAGGAGACATACTCGTCACTTTAAGATGCACGGACTTAATAACATGAAAACACACATCAGCTTTATAGGGAAGACAACATTAGTTTTAAACCCGTTATCAAACACTGAGTAACGCCATTAAATAATGAGTGACGTCATAATGATCAATTTCTTACTGAGATGACTAGATAGATACAATGAACGAGAAAGAAAAGAGGGCAGTAGTCAAAGATATAACTATTTATTCGATACTCGTAGTTGAATCGATAGAATTTACAAACAATGTATCACTTTGAATATCCCATGAAGCAGTATTTTGGTTACTCTCCCTAGCCCCCCCCCCCCAACACCACTCCATCTTACATGAGATGTTGCTATCGTATACCGTAGGCAATCCTTGCATAATAATAATGACACTTTGGGAGATGAGTTAAAAGATAACATCTCGGAGAGCAAGTAACAAGGAAAGATAAAGATAGTTCAAATATATTAGAGATATGTGTAGATCTGTTATCGTTGACAAATTTCATGAAATATCGTGGAATTATATTAACCCTTCTATAGTTTATGTATTCCACATTTGCCACGTCACGTGCGTATTTGATATTTGAAGTTTGTAAATAATTATTTCATGAATAAATATTTCGATCCTTGCTTTGATCCTTTAGTCATTGCAGTGTAAACACAGTACACATTGCAATTATTTCTTCAATAAAACATACACATACATTATACACTACATAAACTATTATACTCATAACATTATACATGTATCCACAGAGGGCATTGTAAAGTGGTAAACGTATGTTATTTCATATAAGCCTATTCAAACTTTGCCACACTCTATGTTCCATCTTAGGCAAATTTAGACCAGGAAGGGTTGACGGTTTGTTAATTTGGAAATAAGCATTTGTGGTAGTAACCAATACGCACTGTATATTTCTCAGACCAGTCCGTAGAAAATATGTGAGCTCTGTATTGCATTATCTCTATGTACTGACTGGACTTGGACTTGGTTTGGGTTGCTCATATACTCTATAGAACTCTGTTCGGAATCGAGAGTACCATACTTTGACCAAGTAGTCTCGGACTTGGTTCGAAATTAGGAAAACTTTACTCAACTACGTCTGAGTGTTTCTTATACTATAAGATACATACATATTGAATAGTTCTGGAGGAAAGAGTACTTATAAATATCGGAACCATGTGAGGATACAAGGCCATGATGTTTCATTATATTATCGTCAGCGCTTAAATATAATTATGAAGAAACATAATTTAATTTACCGGATGGTAATTGTTCAAAATTAACCACATTACCAGTTATTTTGAACAACCCACCACTCCCCCTTTCTGGCCCAGGTTCCTTCAAAAACCTATTTTATACACAGTAGTTATTCAAAAGATATAATGCAAATATTTTAAATCATTCTTAGTTCAGATTCACCGTTTTCATTTTTTGTATCATAATGCTGCTGCTTATTCGTAGTACTGTACATATAGCGGATGGTACAAAGAGAGAGTTAAACTTTTAAGTAGTCACCTCTCCTTTAATTTTGCTAGCATTTTAAAATACATCAAATCGATGAAATATACCTAAAAAACAATTTTTTTTCTTTCATTTTAAAGTTAAAACCAGATCTGCCCATTTATATAATCCTACTGGTACAACACATTTATGTCAGTAACGTATACATACATTAATCTAAATAACTAATACAATATAATCAATAGAGATCCCTCAAATCCCTTTAGCGGGAACTATGAATCTAACCGTTTGAAATTAGCCTCAGCAGGCGATGAAAATAGAAATAACTTCAGACCCAATTCTTACATGTATAAGAAGGTGAAGCTAGTATGTACATAGGTTATGACATATATGAAATAGGTCTGATTATGTTCCGATGCTGGTTTAAAAACAACCAGATTTCACATGAGTTCAAGCATCTATCATAGTTATAATAATTTATCAAGCTGATGAAAATTGTGAAGTGCTTTTCGATGGCGATTAATTTGATACTGCAAACGAAACCAACTTTGTTAATGCTACATTCGTTAAGTTAGTCTTGTCATCCAACCATTGCTGTAAACGGATCATCCAGCTTCTTCAAAGGAGAGTTTATTGTACCTCTGAGATGCTTTTAACAAAATGCAGAAAGCAATATACGGCAAAGGCTTAGAATCTTTATATTCGTGCCACAGTATCTTGAAAACACGCAGATTCATGTGGGTGATCTTTTGAACAACGTGTACGTATACAACATCACAAATTACGTGTCCAGTTCTTTGGTTACCATGGTATCTAGACAACAGAACTAAGCAATAGTATAATTGCCCTCACATTCTAACTGGTGATATGGTATCGTTGTGTAAATGTGCATGAGGAGTGATTTAATCACAGCTTAACCTAAACATCGGTGATGATTTACTCCAAGGAGCATATCTGGTGCCACTACAAATATATATTTTCAAGATCTTTTTCTACAGTTTATTCCAAAGCACTAATTTCATATTTTCAAAATTTACAAAAATAGTCTTTAATTTTCTTTCATTTTATCAAAAACGTTTCACCTCTTCCTTCATTTATGTCAATCGACATGATGTCCAGCATTTGCACTCTGGTTAACGGTGAGTCTGATGTTCACAGGAAATTTCGTTTATATATATGCACTCCAAACACAAATGATAGGTAATGAAACCAGTTTTTGATATGACTTTAAAACCATGCAAAGAACAACGTTACATCGCGCTGCTTTGCACCGGTCACCATCCGTTACATCACTAGTTCATCCTCATTTCTGACTTAGAAACTACAGGTATTAAATGTCTCATATACAGGAACATTTACCTTGATAAATTTGAGGTAATAATTGAGAAAGATTGAACTTAGAGGAAAGAGTAGCAAAAGTGGTCTTTTACAATTTCTGTTCCGTTCCGTTTTTTGCTACAATCTGCTGGTATGTAAACTTGAACGTTAAAGGAACGAGAAGGACTTGAAAACATAATGTTGCTTCATTCTTTCAGGGAAGATTAAAGTAAGATTATTAACAAACAACTATCCATGACACTATATGTGTGAGACACAAATTTTCTAAATCTGGATCAACGACAAATAATTCAGTGATTAGGAGCAGTCTCAGGGTATCCAATAATTCTGTGAATATTGCACGGTTTGGTCATTTTACAACCTATGGCGTAATAGGCAGCTTTATTTAATGGAAGACCAACTTCTCCTTACACCAGAGAAATCGAAAATATTACTAAAACCAGTGAAAACCAGGGAGCCTTCTACAAAGGAAAATATGCAAGGGCAGCTACCGTAAGCTACAAGGTCGGCTAAGCGGAATGTTCTTACGACTGTTGTATGTGCAATGATGAACATTTGAGGCGACTTAAAATGAGCATAAACAAGACTGGTGCAACATGATTGACAACATTCTAAGGTTTCGTATTTATTTCATATTTATTATTTGATTAAGATATGTTTTAATGTCATTCATATTTACTACGGTTAAGTTTTGTTTCAGAAGAATAATACCATTGTTTCACGAGGATGTACAGTGGTATGTTGGAAACATTAAGCAGGGTCGGTTATGTCAATTATTTTGAAATTTTTTAATTGTTGAAATGATATGCTCGGTTGTTAATGATCCTAACAATGCTCATGATTTACTAACATAATGTTATTACAAAAATATATTTTGAAGATATGTATTTCTGTTCACATCCAGATTTGTATCAGGTTGTTGCTCTACGTTTGGATTAACGTGATACAAAAGTTTACGTGAATCGTTCCTGTATTATTTGGCGCCCTCAACTCTCCACCCAATCCTAGACACTAATGATAAGCAATGAATGAGGTTGAAAGGTCCAGGAGTGGCAATAAAATATATTTAACAATTGAAGATAATTAGCAAGATACAATCAACAATTAACCGATGGCAAATTATGAATATTTAAATCATATTACCAGTTACCGAGTAAACCGTAGTTGACACAACTCTACTCCAACCCCTCCCCCCTTCCCAACCCCGGATCCTGACTCATTCAAAATCGTATAATGTATGTAAGTTTGTGTCTGTTCAAAACACGAGAGAAATAATACGAATATCTGTCTTATATTCATATTTTATCAAGTGATTGCAGTTTTTTGGGTTACCATGGTATCCGTACAACAGAACAACAAAGCGGGTTAGTAGAGCTGCACATACTACTTCAGAGTATCTTTCTATTTTCTAATTTATTGCCATTTAACACGAATGCAATGTTCACCATCCCCCCTCCCTTCCCTCTCAAAAAAAAAGAAAACAAAAGAAAGCGTAATAGATCGGAACACTTGCAATGTCATTAATGAAAATAGTTTCTCTTCCCTTAATACATATAAATGACCAAGAAAGACCATGGCAAGCATTACCATTCAAAAGAATATACTAGAGTTTATTGGTTTCAAATAAAAACCAGACCCGTCCTCCATTATATCTAAGACTACTGGACCCATACACTTATGTCAGTAACGTGTACACAAGTTAATCCATTGGCAATATTAATTCCAAAGGAAGAAGACCATAATGAATGTTTGTGTTGTTTCTTCTACAATATGCTGGTAACAAAATTGGCCGTTAAAGGAAAGATAAGGACCTAGAATACAAAATGTTACTTTATTTCACCAAAATCACACCAGGTTAGATGAGAGTATGCATAGATTTCAATGGCTTGGAAACAAACAAATAAAACATGGCAATTAATTTGTGGGACACACTATTGTCTGAATTTGATTAAACGATAAATAGTTCACTAGTAAGTAGCAGCCATTGGTTGTAGCAAATAACTACATATCTAAATTAGTTACAGGGCTTACCAGTTATATGTACACATTATATGGACTGGTCAAAGATATAACATATTACGTAACATAAAGCTTTATTTAATTTTATTAATACAATTACCCAGTGACTTAATTCTCAACTTTATTTGAGTTGAACATTACGAAAGTATAGAAACCAAGTTAACATAACAATTTTTGAGTCAAATTTCCAATACATCTGTTCCTATTACTAACTTCCAAGTTTACCCCATCATTCTGTGCATTTGATCAGTTTCAAAATACCATAGAAATAGTTAAATTTAATTTGATTGGCCTATTACTTGACCAAAACCAACAATTTAAAAATATATCTATTAGTGTTAAAACCAGGCATGGAAGACCTACGTCTCACAGTAACCAAAATAACAAAAATATATCCATGTCAATGTCTATATAAAACCAGTGAGCTGGTACAGTTAGACACAGGGTCAGTTAAACGGTATGTTACACCATAGATCAGGAGTGTGACTGCAAATGCATAAGTACGTACGTAATGGTACAATGCACGTACGTAATATTATTTCGTGCGTAAGTAGTATTATTCCGTACGTACGTAGTAATGATCACGTATGTACGTAGAACATACCACGTACGTACGTTATAAATGTCACGTACGTTTGTGATATTATTACGTGCGTAAGTACATAATACTTTTTTTTTTGCAACCATGTCCTCTCTAGAGCTTCGTACTTTATACAACCCCTCAAAATAATAGGACGGTATATGTCAAAAATGATTGTAATATACGTAACAAACATGTCAAAACCTTTTATATTTATCTAAATAGTTATAATACTCTCACTGATAATCTTACTGATATGGAAGTAACACGAGTGTTTCAATATAGAACTAATCATTGGATGGACTGAATAAGATTCATAAAAACAATGCTCCCATATCAGGACCCTCCACCACCCCCCCCCCCCCATTCCCTGTTCTATTCTCTCAATGTTCTCTTATTTCTTATGAGGCGATCTGAATTCCGCTTTTCTCTGAATGTCGCAAAAGATTACGTTGCATCTTTACAAACTGAAACTACTAGAATTTAGTATCCTTCACTCATTGCTGTATGCTTATATGCAGTGACGGCTGCCTCGAAATGAGTTTTATAAAAAAACAATAAGAGTGATTTTCTCCATATACTTTAATCGTACTGAACTATAAGAATATATGCTTTGTACGAAGTGTATATTATTTCAGACATTTCTGATTTGAAAATATATTAAATCACATTTAGATGAAGAAATAACGGGGATAATATGCAGAAAAAGTGTTTCCAATTGTAGACCTGAATTTTTTTTTATTATTTAACGTTAGTTTCGTTGTCCCATCATCTAATGTATTATTATCGAATTAATATTAAATATATGACCTTGTTGCCTTAATTCAAAGTTGATTTGACAGTGGTAGAAGAAACTAAAGAAAATTAATCCCAATTATATAAGTCTTTCTTTAAGGATTATAGATCACATCTCTAAGGGTGAAATTGACACCACGAATGTTAAAACTGTGGTACCCTTCAACAAATGAGTAGTCTTCAGTAGATATATAGTAGACAGATATTCATAAATATTCACTATTTTTTGATGAAGAAGGCTTTTTCCTTCAATATTAGCAAAATTAGTAATACAATCCTGATTCAATGAAAACTTAGCAAATGTGTCTCGTTTCTGCAAGCCAGTATTGTGCCTTTATAATATACCTGTGAGAGAAAATCTTGAATAAAAAAGAAATTTATGGTTCGGTAATCAGGGACAATATTTGAAAGGGCAACCATATTAAAAGAAATCTGACCAATGTTTTGGAGCAGGAGCAAGTAGATCTCTGTAAATTTATGTAAAATTATAGTGCTACCATCAACTAAGTGCATTTGATCGACTATGTTGTCACTATTAATTATTTTATATTTACTGGTAGAGTAATACAGAGAGCATCTTAGCTCAAATAAGCTGACAAGAATGCATAATAAGCATTATCTGTAAGAAAGGAGCACATTCTCTTACCTGCCATAGACCGGTCTGTAGATTCAGGCGACGAGAACCAATAACTTGATCGTGCCATACTGATGAATAAAATGAACGAAATTGATGAAAATACAAGTGCAATTTAAATCTCTCTCTTTTTAAAAGGGGGGGGGGGGGGCTGCAATAAAATGTTATACAGTATATTCACCGGATTTATGTTGGCCCTCGATGATACCCTCATATCAACTGAGAAATCAATCTGGTTGATTCCTTAAGTTTGATCTGATCAGTTTACAATCCTTATATTTCAGTAAGATTACCAATCAGTTTACTATCATTATCAATTCGGTTTTATACCTGATTAGTTTGCAACCATATCCTCTTAGTTACTAACCAATCAGGTTAGAATTGTTGTCGTCTCATTAGCATAACTGATTAGTTGTATATTTACCATGCATGACACATGTAAAACAACTCAAATAGGAGTGAATATTGAACTAAATTAAAAAAACAAATCCTGATAGTCGAGTATTCGATGCTCAGATCAAGAATAACCACACAACATCAGTGACGTCATCACAGATTATGAAAGCAAATAATTAAAATGTTAATAATAACAAAAAAATGTATTTGGATGTAAGCCTAAAAAAAATCATCGTCATAATCACGTGATCACATTGCCAATGTCCTGAGAGTATGTGAGTTGTGTAAACTAAGGATAATATTTCTTGTTCCCGTCACTTTCTTAGTTATAAAAATGTAAATCAGATATTTTTCTTTGATAGTTAATGTTTTCAAAGGCTGCGATGCGAATTCCCCGGAAGCTGCAGAATTCTTAGAAATAGGAAGAAGCGTAACCTCAACATTGCGCAGAACGTTTTTAAGACCTAAAAGCGGGGTCGAGGGGCTCAGTGAAAAAGCAGCATTTCTAATATTTTGTTCTGTTATAGCGAGTTCAACCACAAAAACTACGTTTACATAATGTAAAGGATTTTAATTTCTCTGGAAAATATTGAAGCACTGGTTGGTTCCACGAGGGGAAGCCCCTCAGAAACCACATGTTATAAATATATTATAGTTCTATAGATGTATTCCAAGCAGGTTGGTGGGGATCCGTTGGACTTAAGCAGCAGCGTTTGCAGATATGTTCCGTTCTCTTGAAGTTATTGTGAAACACTGAAATCCATTTATGAGAAGATCTCAATTTCCAACGGATTGAAGTGCAAGGAGGGTGAAGTGGTGGGTGCAAAGCATTTGGAATCTGCTGCATTTTATTTGCCTAATATTATCAAAATCTGGGATATATAAACGTAAGGGAATAACAGACAGACCGATTCTGTTTTCTTGTCTTCGTTTTTGTATACTCTTACTTTTGTAAGTGTACGACCATGATAACTTTATCTTCAATTTGTCGACCGAATTGGCATCAATTTCAGACCGAGCGGTGTAACACACCCTTTTGTGTATTTATGAGTTCCCTTGAGATACTATTTTCCTGTTTCCTAGTACAGCGTTAGTGTAAGCAAAGAACTCTTTCAGTATCATATTAGTCTCACTAGACGTTTACTCTAAACTTTTACGATTTACAATTGATGTTCATATGATAAGGAAAATATATAATTAAATGTCTACTGATAATTTAAATCAGTTTTTGCATGGTGGCCATGACAACTATGTGAAACAAAAGAAAAAGTGGCCCGTTTTGGAACAGAGAATGAGTGAACACCATTGTTTACCTCCGTGCTTTATTTCCTTAATAGAAATGTACAAATAAATAAAATATGGTTTTATATTCGCATATAATTCTAAATGTTTTCCTTCATATCATTACCCACTTTTTATTTATCATATTATTTCTTAAGAAGGGGGGTAGGGGGTTGACAGATTCCGATGGGCACAATATTACTTCAAAAACGTGCACAATAATTGTCGCAGTTTAATAAATTGCCCAAAATGTATGATACTACGTCCTTTTGGAAAGAGATTTATAGCATCAATTGATGTAATTGCTACTCTCAAAAACATCTTATAGGGCTGTGATCTCGAAAGAGCGAAATGGAAGGAATAAGACTTATCTCTTAAATCAACCAAGCTTAGCAATATTAAGTGTTGTTACATTTCTATTATTCGATTTGTTATTTACTGTCACAAGACTCTGTTTTGGGTGTTTGCTTCATTTAAAACTGGAATCATGTGTTGCTGTTCCATTACTCTCTTGTAAGTGAATCAACTACACTTTACATCTCAAAAGAAATTCACAAAGTTGGCTGGTTGGTAAAGCCTTTAAATATATGTTTGAAATTTGGAATGTGTCCGTTATGACGTCATTGTGACAATACCTTTCACGTTTCTTGACTTTAAGGATGATGGAATGGATCCAACCGGAATAGTGTCTGGCAGATCGTACCACTGAAACCTATGGAGAGAGGTAGAATAATCAGCGTGTAAGATGTAGAAGACATAGAGGAATGTCTTCCTAGTCAGGTTTATTGTTTACCAAATCAATAAAGATAAACAAAGTAAACAGCGAATAACAATGAAATAAATCACATCTGATTGATCATTCTGATCAGAATTTATTATAATTACAAGTCTTGTGTTTCAACGATCCCACGAAAAATAAATTAGAATGGATCATAGAATTGAAGAAGGGAAAATGACGTCATGCGACATATACTGAAGCCACCCATCCAACTGGTGGCGCTTTGCTTGTACGGCAAGAAAGTACCGACGTGTAATACAAACACTACGTCCTTGACATAACTAAAGTGATAGAGTTGACATATATCACTCGAAATATTATAGTTCACTGGTAAAATATAAATCTAGAAATAATGAAACTTACAGCTAAATTATTGATTCTTAATCTCAAAATAGTTTTTAGATGCTACAAATTACATTTTTAATGAATAGCGGGATGACAAACCTGTAAACACTTTTACTAAAACGGAGGAAGAATGGAATGGAGAGGGGTAGGAGGGTCGAGTATATAGAAACAGTCATTACTGGGCAAAACAACTGGTCCTCCAGGGTGATTTCAGTAACAAAGTAATTACAAAATGTTGCAATGAACAAGGCAGATATTTCATGTTTCCTTATTAGTTAAGCATTTATTCATTATCACCCTTCAATTATGTAATCACATTGCAAACATTGTTTTTTGTCATTGATCTAACTCAAATTGTACAAACTTATAACATTGTTGTGGAGTTGATAAGAATTTTCTTAACCATTACGGTGACAGCCCGATATTCTTAAGGTTCTATATTCATAGGGTTCATTGTTCACAAGGGTTATTATCCATAAGGTTCATTGTTCAAGGTTCGCTATTTATAATGAGCAAAAAGGTTCATTGTTCAAAAGGTTCGCTATTCAAAATGGAAATAAAGGAACGTTATTCATATTAGAAGGGGATCTTAATTTATAAGGTCCGGTATTCATAATGAAAACAAAGGCTCGTTATTCATAATAGGGCGAAGGGTTCGATATTCATAATAGAGCAAAGGGTTCGTAATCCATAATAGACAAAATGGTTCGTTATTCATAATAGGAAGAAAGGTTTGATATTCATAATGGAACAAAGGGTCCGTTATTCATAATAGGCCTAGCCAAAAAGGGTTCGGTGTCATTCACAATAAGGAAAAGGACCGCCTTTAGGAAACGTACAAGTTTTTGCGGTTAATATGTCGAAAATGTAGGTTTTGCTGCAGGGGGTAGAGTAAAGCATGGTCTTGATAGGGTGTGGCTCATATTCTCTGCAAAATTATGCATCCGCCACCATCTGGTGGTGCCCCTGTACCAGTACAAACTGACGCAAATATTCCATATTCAGTCAATATTGCCCTAGTCCCACTGGGACAATTTGTACTGGATTTACCGGTACAATTGTTCTGCTCGGACCTATTGTACAAGGCCAGATGGTACAGACTGTCTCCCGGACAGTATATGCTATGGTTAAACGAAAGGGAGACATTATTTCACGATCATATATTTTGTTGTAAATTGTGTTCCCCCTGATCACAATGTCCGCCGTAGCAGTTACGTTAGAGTAGCAACAATTTAATTAGTAATGGACTCTGGCAGTATCCGTATTATTACCAATTTGTCACATTCGGCCTCCGTATATATAGCAGTTAGTCGATCGATCGTGCCGTGCGACCACTAAAAATGGATAAGCTTGCAGAAAAAGTGAGACAAATTGCCGATATTCTAAGAGATGAGAGCTATCCAAGTGGTTTCACAAAAATAAAACAGAGAAGGTTCTTATGGAGACAAAGTCAGTCTTTCAGACTGGCTGAAAATGGAACTCTTGCGTACCGAAATTGAAGGAAAGTTTTGCTATATAGGGATTCTCAACTCGCCCAAATCGAGGCAGCTCATACTGACTAGTGGCATTTAAGGTAAGTAATGTAACTTACAGCATAGGAAACACACTAGGCCTTTGGTTGTTAAATGGCGAACGGCCATTCCAAAATTAAAATATAACCAGGCCTCGAGATATTCTTTTACCACGTTTGGCTAGTTGTAAAAACTCATTCGCAAAAGTCAAGCAATTGCTTATGCAACATTAAAATCAGTTGTATGCTTGAGCAAAGTTGTAAGTGCATGAAAAAAGTAATTAAGGCCTAGTTCTTTTCGTTTTGTTTACCCAATTGTCATAACAAATTTTTGTGAAAAATATTATAAATTTCCACCTTTTATCGCTCTGCCTATCAAAGAAGCTAATTAGCATAACCAAATCATATCACTAACGCTTACAGAGATAGTCTGGTATGCATGCATGGACACTTTGAAATGGAAGTAATGGACTATAGCATATAGCCTATCCTACATCTAGAGGAAAGTGGCACTAGTGCTATATACGTAACAAATTCACGTTCATTAATTTTAGTTGGTAAGAACAGATATGGAAGACCTGATAGTACATTTTTTGGTGTCCCATATTTTCTACATGACAAACCTCACTGCAGAAGAAAACTTCATAAATATCTATAGACCCCAATAATGGCCATGCAATATGTACAATAATGGGAATATTTCCATTTCAAACATTGATAAAGAGCGTAATTCAATTTTAGGGCACTTCAGCTAGAACTACCCATTCTGCAGCCCATATAGTCGTGCGTGGCTTTTTTTGTTGGGGGGGGGGGCAAAAAACATGATATCTCCTTGATAATGAATTTTTTTATCTATTTGAAGGTGCTCATCTTGGCATAGATAAACCAGACAACAGATTATGTCTAGAATCTATGGAAAAGGATGAACGTTGATGTAACAAGGTATGTTCATCATGATGTCAAAGCGTCATTGTCCTGTAGAGTGTAGACCTACGGACAAGTCTCCATAGTATACCTGTAACTGGATTATGGAAACAGGTAAATTCTCAAGCTGTTCTGATTTTACAGGTTTTCCGCAGTATGCAGTGAAGGTTTAGTTTAGTTAATGTCACTCTTTCTGGACAAGTTAAATATTTACAAGTCTAAAAGTAGTCTGCATAGGCCCTACATTTTGGCCACTTTAATTGCTAGAAGTTTTCAAAAGTACTTTTTGGGGGGATAATAACCCTTTAAATTGTGCTCAGACATTCTCAATGATGACACAAGATGATTGAATGTGCAGTGAGGTAATTTCCCTCCAGTGTAGTAATAAACATACTAAAAGAATATTGACCATAGTGAAATTTGGCATATTTAGGAGCATACAGAATACCTTTAAGCCACACTTTGGGATAACTAACCATCAATATAGGCATATAATTGTAAGTTGCAAAAGGTGGACGGTACCACTTTTCTGGTTTAGTGGTTTAAGCAATTGTAAATATATGGTACAGTATGGTGTAAGTTACATTTCATGTTTGCAAGGTAAAAATAATTGGCCTAAATCCACCAACACCCTGTTTCGATCAGATATCCCACTATTTTGATCTAGATCTGTGTACAGAATGAAGCAATGGAATAGAACAACAGTCAAGACAAAGCCTGCAACCTGTAAATGTTTTTTTTTTAATTAGAACCTAAATGCTGTCTTCTTTCTTAACAGGTTGGGTGTTGATCTTATTGGTCCTGTGCCACTAGCAGATGTCAGGGATTGTACAGTTTAACACTATGTGACTAGTCAAAGTGGCCTGAGACTAAATCAGTGCCTGACAAGACTGCAGCACCAACTTCTAATTTCATTACTGAAATGATGATGCGGTAAACATGTCAAAAACATTTAATAATTTTCTATAGTTAGTGCCATTAATGAATGGCATCATATCTGTTATTTGTACAATGCAAATAACTGATAGTGCATGGTAGAATAGCCAACACTGCTGTGTGCAGGAGCGGCGATTTGTTTCAAATATTGGCGGGGGGGGGGGGGACATTTGCTTGGATGCAGGCGATTTACTATCAAAGCAGAGCGCCACCATTGGTTGGCGCGCAGCGTACAAGGAAATTTCTGGTTTTGATAGCCCCAGGATCACCGGAAATGGCACTTTGCCGGCTTGAAAATGACCAACTAGACGTACAATTTTGCCTGAGAACCAAGTTTTTCCCAATAGTTTTCTTTCATTCATAACCTTTTTCAAGATTGTCATTCGTCACACATCTTGTTCGACCTCATCGCATCTCCTGTGGATCATTACTTTTGTAGGTAATTCTACGTAACGCATACATAACCCGTCAGCCCCACTTTTCAAGGTTTTAAGCCCATTATTTGCAAAAAATTTCATCTATGGACAATCAAGTAAGAAACAAAAACCCTTCAACCCCTAACAGACCGGTCAAAGTTGCACGAGTAGAGGGAAGTATGATGAGGAATGTTGGTCAAGGAATTTTCGAAAATTCAAACACAGTTAATTTATTGTTGTACGAATATTAAAACCTCTTATAACGGCTACTATAAAACTACGATATCATAAAAAATACCATAAAAATGTGCTCGAGGGGGAGGGGCTGTCTCCATCCTTAGCCCTCCCCCCCCCACCTTGGCTACGCGCCTGCGGTTAGAAATCTTGTAGGTCACAGGCCAAATGGAAAACCAGTGAACCCATATCGATGTGGATCATATATATGATTGTACGTAGTGTTACGAGGGCCCATTGTAGCTTAACGCTAGTCACTGCTAGTGAGGAACCTAATGTTATAATATAGAAATTATTTGAAATTGCCTACGTGATAAATCAATATTTGAGAAATTAGGTCGGGTTACCGTGTCAGAATGTTATAATACACGATTGTTCTGGTTTATTCCTTATGATGACGCGCTGGTCTCGGGTTAACGTCGGTTTACGTGAAATCGCGTGTAAGCTGTGCACACATTTTCGTGGATTCTCTGGAATGTTCGCGAGATATGCAAAGGACTTCCAAGAATGGGGAAACTGGGTCGAGTTGTTACTCAGGTGTATCGAGAAAGATCTAGATGATTCTTGACCTGGTGAATCGTATAAAAACCCGCCCAGATCGGAGAGTTTCTCAGTTTCTGAACGAATACAAGCGACGACACATATTATACCATTCTACTACATATCGTCAGTGCTCAACTGCCAGTAGTTTCTGAAGGATTGAGATATCGATACCAAGATTGATTCTACACTTCCATTCAGAAATTTGAAGAGGGCTTTGCTGTGAAACTACCGTTTTCCAGTCGTTATTTCGGAGAAGGTGAAGAATTTCTGTCTCCGTTGAGGAAGTTCGTTACGCCAGGAGTTGGTGGCTATAAAGCTGAGTTTGGACTGACTCTGGTAATATTTAGTCGGCGAGAAGTTCGACTTGTGCTTCACTCGATTGTGGCTGGAAGTCCGTCTTCTAGTTTGGAGCATCGCCGGAAAGAAGGTGACTGCTGTTTCTGGGATCGCGAGAAACTTCGTCGAGGACCAGTGAATTTCGCGGTACAACGGACCGAGAATCGTCGTCATCAAGGTCGTGGCCGCTGACGGATATCGCCGTTGGAAGAGACCAGCGTGATTTAAAGTGTATCCTATCTTGTTAAGTTTGTGAGTAATTTTCTATATATTTGTAATTACCATTTGTTGTTGTTGGTTCAAACTCCATTGTTCAATATAGTTATATTCTCTAGACTCGTTAATTTGTCTGTGTTCCTTCCAGAAACGAACCCAGGCTTGTATCTCGTTAAAAATTAGTTATCGAGACCTCTCGTATCCCAACGTAACAGTAGTTATACAATCATACACAAGAGATATACAGACATTATGATAATAATCATGAGTGAAAACATGCTATACGGTCACAGGTCACAGAAACGACCACGGAGAGTCATTAACCTCATGCAGCATGTGTTGGATGAAGTTTTAGCCACCGCCAAATATGATTTGGATCAATAATCTCACGCATTATTTTCTATTTATAGCCTCGCACAAAAATTACGCCATCAAATGTTGGAGGTTATATAAGATACTACCGTATATCCCCACATATATAGTAACAAATTGTGACACGGTTAGAAAGGTGCCCTGTGAGGAATTTGCCAAGGGAGGGGCAAAGCTTATAGGCAAACTTTCTAAGCGTAGCGCTACCATAAGTTGGCGCGAAGCGCAAAAGAAAATTTTGGCCAAGAATACCTCCCAGATCGCTGGAAATGGCTCTTCCCTGGCCTTGTAATTTGCATCTAAGCATTTTCTAATTTGAAATTACTAACGATATCGTAAAAAATAAAAAAATATGCTAAAAAAAACACTATGCCACCAAATATTGGGGGGGGGGTATTAGATACTATATCCCCCACCTAAACTATTGGTGGGGGGCATGTTTTGATAGTCTTATTGTTGCTAATTTTTGACTGTAATAGTTAAGTATTTTAGTTTAATTGTATGCTGTCATATTTCATTGCTTTTGTCATTAATTTCTGAATTTTTGGAAAGTCATTTATTTCTGTAATTATTAGGATGCAATATTTTTAGACTGTCATATTTTTAAGCTGAAATATTTTTTTAAGTTGTAATATTGTATGCGTTGCTGTGAAGCAGCTTTGAGATCATTTTTTTATGTAAAGCGTTATATCAGGAAAAAATTATAATTATTATTATTATTATTTCCACATAGGTATAAAGCATACAGAAAGGTAATGAAGGTAGATGAGAACCGGGGGACAGTGTACTGTAATTCTTTGCAGGTGTAGTCCCTATTAACAAGTTTATATGTAAGTAGTTTCTGTTCCTATATTTACTTGCAAAGGTTCCAGCTCTGGTTCTTAAGTGGCATATAGCCAGACAATTGTCTTCATTTGGATTACATCCCCAAAAATTAAGTTTGCCTGGAAATGTTTCACTGCAGCAGACACAGTTTATTTGTTCAAACAAACGAGGAGTAAATAATTAAGACCACATGCCACAGCTACACATCACCTATTGTTTGTTGTTTTTTCAAAAAAAGTTATATAACAACTCCTTGGTTTGATATTGTAACCACAGGGAACTTTTCTGCTCAGAAAATGTGAACTGATAGCTACTTGGCTGTTTTAACAGGAACTTCGACAAGATAAGAGAGATAATGTATCAACTGAGTTTTGGTACCATTTCTCTGTTAGGTCCCTTGTTGAAAAATTGCTAAATGTGTTTGTGTGTGTATTCGTGGGTGATATTTTCTGAAACCTGGGAGAGGGACCCCTTTTCTTTGTCAAAATAAGGCAATATTTAGGTCTCTTGATGCAAAATGATGTGTAATAGTACATTTTACTATTATAATGGTTAGCAAGCATTATTTGTTTTTGCATTTGGGTCATACAGAGGGTGTTTTGAACCCCCATGGATCCTGATTTAGGACAATTAATGTTTGATCGGCATTAAACAGTCATACCATGCTCACATACATCAATAGAGCACCAAAAGGCATCAAACTTATGTTGTATCCTAGCTTACTCTAATTTGATAAATGTCTGATATTTAATTGAATTAATATGTCACAAATGTTATATTGGCTCATTTGGTTAAAACTTTTCAGGTTTGGTAGTGAACTGTATGGTATAGCGCCAACATTATGACATGCAATCTCCAATAAAAAAATGAGCAAGTAATCCCACAAACATGTAGGTGTCACAATAAAAGATCATCCAATTAACTCAATCCCTAAGCATAATTCAGTTGTACACTAACAGTCTTCCCTCATGCAACCAATATGGTGAATGTTAATTGTCTTAATAGTGGAGTCTAAACATAAACCTTTTGAATATGATGATTTGTTTTATATTTGACTTACAGTGTGGCATTCAATACTTGTAATATTCCTTCCAACTTTTATTTTGCACAGACTTGGTTGTACTGATATCTCATCTCTGACCACCAAATAAGGGAGTATGCATGGAGTTAATGGAAGACATGTCTAGACGATTTTCTAAGCAGTTAACTTGTTACCGACAATAATCTTGTCTTTCACTATAACATATCATGAGAGAAAATGCTACACGATTAAGCAAAGACAGGCTTTTGACTTCACACTGCCAGTCGGTGGAAATCGATATATTTTACATTTTGAAGGATGTGACGCTCATAATTCTTTATTACCTCATTACTTCATCAAATAACAAATAAGAAGGCGTGTTTCTTGGTTCTGGAAATTTTGTTCAAGATAAGTTTTCATAGTAAAACATATAACCGACCATATTCTGCTTCCTGTTGTAACTTTTGCTGTTACGGAGTTCTTTGTAGGTCTTAACGGCAAACCCGTTGGATACATGAGAATCAGCCATTTTTTGCAATTTACAATCGAGATTAAACTTTTGGTGGTATCAAGTTGCACATTGAAGCATTATATAGGTAATCCTACTGTTTGTGGAAAGCAGTTCAAGTGGGAATTCTATAGGGAAACGTCTGCATGGTTTCATTGAGGTCTTTACCAAACTCCAATGAGGATGTTCTTCATGTGGATTATGAGAGTTTCACGTACATATTGTTTGAAGAAGAATGACAGTAGTATATCATTCTAATTAAGTAATACCTCCCTGCTTGAAGGATGCTCTAGAAAGCATCGATTATATTTAGATGCATCAGAGCTACAAAGGTAGAGTCATCATTCCAGTTACATTTCCTCATTAATTATCCCATGCAGGGGGGGGGGGAGGAAGTGGGGTGGGCACACAATATCAGAGGGCACTTTCTCATTCCACAACCACTGCTCGTTATGCTATAAACCGGTACACACCTGCCATATCACTTAAATATATATGATGTGTTAGTATGCTATCAATACTATATATTGAGATTGGTTATTGTTAACCGTGCTACAAAAAGATATGGTATTTTAAAAATAGCATGTACAGACAGTACCACCCAGGCTCCTACTCCCCTGATCCCACGTGTAATCATTTTTTTCACTCTTTGCTCAGTATGATATATATATTCAGAATATTGTGTTTGTGCATGACTATCATCCAATTTCATGTTTTGATTTTTTTCTTCATTAACTTTCTTTGAACAAACTTATCTCTAAAAGAATGACGTATTTAAAGTGTATGAAACATGATGAAATACAAAATCCAGCATATTGCAACCTGCTCTGTCCTAATTGCTTTATTATTTCCCTTGTTTGGCTTTGTTTTTGTTTCTTGTATGTTTGCAGCTCTTTTGAAGAGGATATCGTTCTAATATATCTTTTATAATTTGAACCACTTTTGTCCATCAAGAAAAATTCATAATTAAATACAACAAACCTTTATCACTTGAACTGCCAGGAATGCCATGAGGTCTATACAAATGAAATTTTGCTTCACGTATGGCCATCACAACGGTGTTAAGGGGTAGGAGGTGGGGAATCGCCCTCCACCTTGTTGAGAGGGGGAAAATATTGACTCGACGATTAAGTGACAAAAATAAGGAAGCGTAAAAAAGTAAACAATAAAGTAGTATTGAAAGTCAATAAATAGGTGTCAAGCGCGTCAAGCGCCGAAAGGGTTTTGGCAGTGTTGACATTTTTAAGGTCAGAGAAGTATTTGCCAGCTACGTCAGGGTTGTTAGTAGCAAACAAAAGTAAAAATTTGGAACTCCTCACAGATAGATCACAGACTTAAGAAGACCCCTCATTTTATTATTTGTATAATAAAAATGATGTGTATGGGTCTGAGTGTTGTATGCAGCGTTGCCGATTTCGTTTAGGATGTAACTTGAAAACACCTTCGGTTCTCGTCCGATAATGTGCTTTACGCACGGATGAAATTTCATATTGGCTAGGCAACTCTCGTAGACCTATGAAGTACAGTTACCGTAATTGTCATATCTTACCCACTGTGTGTTAGTGTTATACGGCAACAATAAAATTTGGACTCATTTAAGTTCTTAATATTTTACCTCTGTAATTATCATTTTCTGTTGTAGCTGTTGCATACCCTATCCCGTAACCGCCTTGCGTGGGGGGGGGGGGGGTGAGGGGAGTTAGGTTTATACTATCTCTCCCTCTTTGAAGATGACTATTAACGCAATGTAGTGGCCGAACACAGCATGCAACATATACGGAGGATAAAATAGCAGCAGTCACAACAAAAACATGGTTAACATCTTTTGCAAATGGAAGACTTTGTTTCGCCCGTTCTATTTTTTGTTTTGCAGCAACGCACAACGTCTCATTTATTTCCTGTAACATTTAACTCTGATGTATGCATGTGCTCTAATTATTGATATAATGAACTCAATTGCCTTTCGAATGTCGAAATGCCTAAATTTTATGCGGGACAAAATATGCTATGCAGTATTTGGGGACATTCTGTGCCAGGACATTTCGTCCGGCGGGACTATATTTGCTCTTAGATGACACAATTTTCAGCAGATAATGTCCGACCGGACTAAATGTGCTGGTACAGAGTTTCTCCGCGGACACTTTGTACAGGGGGACACTCTGTACTGTCACACCCCAATACAGTAGGGCTGTTGAGCACCCCCCCCCCATGCGCCCTCCGAATATAAAGTATGTTGAGGCCACTGGTTGAACATTATAGGCGTCCGCGTAAATGGAGGACGTCTTTCGCATTTGTATGACGCACTTCTCTCCTATTAGGAATAACGAACCTATTTTTACATTATGGATTAGGAACCCTTTGATCGATTATGAATATCGGACCCTTTCTACCTTTATAAATTACGAACCATTTTCCTATATTGAACAACGGACTTTACGCTCCATGATGAATATCGCACCTTTCTTCATATTATGAATAACGAACCTTTTTGTCCAGTATGGATATCTAATTGTTTTTCCCATAATGAATATCGAACATTTGTTCCCATTATGAATACCTGACCTTATGAATTAAGATCCCTTTTTATTATGAATAACGAACCTTTATTTCCATTATGAATACCGAACCTTATAGCAATGTTTAGACATGAATGCACGAAAACAAGAGAGCACTTTTAATGATTAAGTTGGGAACTGATAATTTCCATTAAAAAGCGGGGCCAGGACAGTGGCAAAGCATGTGCCGAATCAACCCCTACCCATCCCACCCCTCGTCCACGGCTCCGTCGCCTCTGACAGAGTAAATGGACGATATCATCGAAAACATTTGCAGTGAAATCCACACTAAGTGTCTTTATACTGGTGACTTAACCTTCAAGTAAATAGACCAAACATATATGGATTGTGGTTTGACAAGTAGTGATTTTACAACAATCGTTTTAACTCCTTTTCAGCAATCCACAGCCTACTGATATGTTGATCACTGCAAAATCTAAGAGAAGGATTCTGTGTATACAAGCATATTGTCTGTAAGATTCCTTACTCCAGCAAGTTGAGCTTGGCGGGCATGAAATTAAATTATATGGATTAACCGTTAACAGATTGTGCATACTATCCAATTAATATGTTCAAGTCTAGCTCAGTATCATTCTACCTTATATTTGTACATTGCACAGCTCTATGTAAAACACCACTCTGGCCAATGTTAATAAAATACATAGGCTACGTACCTCGAATCTAATTAGCATAATATAATATTTACCGAACTGTTGCAGTTTGTTTTAAGGTAGGGCTTATTCGCCGGGCAGCCCTGCGAATAGCCGGACACAGGTATCTCATTCACAGGGCAGCCCTGCGAACAGCCGGACACAGACACCTTATTTGCATGACTGCTTTGCGAACAGTCGGACACAGACAACTTATTTGCATGACTGCTTTGCGAACAGCCGGACACAGACACCTTATTTGCAGGGCTGCCCTGCGAATAGCCAGACACATACACCTTATTTACAGGGCAGCTTTAGACTGGGTTAAAACTGTAGGGGGAGGCTCAGTAACTTTTGTGGCTATACGAGTTTGCTTTTGGGCCACAGCTATCTTTTTGAGAGTCACAATTGGGAGCCTCTATATTTTGAGGAATTTATTGGCCTTTGGGATTCCTATCTAAATGCTGTTAGGATTGGTTTTGGGAGCCTAGTGCCTTACGATTGAACCAGTCTAGCATTAGTACCGCCAACATAAGTCATCCCTCATTTCCACCTTTGTGTTTGCAGAGTGACTGCCCATTTGCATGTAAAGGTGTGGGAGGGGGGTGTCACACCCTTGACCATATTGGCTTTCAGGCAATGTCGGCTTTTGGGGAATCCCAAGATGAGCTCCCTTAAAATAAGCTTTTAAAATTGAACTACTGGGGTTCCAAAAATTAGCTTATGAAGTGACTAAGACTATTTTGGCTCAAAAGGTTAGCTTTTTCAAGGCCCCTAAACTGACTGGTATCAGTAGCAAAACAGGCCTTTCAAGCCCCTCAAATATGGATTAAGTAGAACCTATATTTGACGATATGGGGCCATAAAGATTGGCATAATTGAGGACCCCAAAATTGACTTTTTTGAAGCCCTTTTTGCATCTCATAAATCTGGGTTTCAATCTCATGATTTGGGGCCAACTGTTCCATCTTTTTAATATCTTTAATTACTGCCTACACCTAACGTCAGCAAGCCTAGGCAGTGGCTACCGTTGGTCAGTCCATTTAGCCTAACAGTAACGCTTAAGACATGTATTTTGGGCTAGGCTACCTACGTTAGAACTTACAGACTTAGGCCTTGGGCCTAGGCCCCTAGGGCTGAGTCGTAAATTTAATGTGCAAATGTTATTAAGTTCTTCTTATGTCAGTCGTTTCAAAAATAATATTTTTCTAATAATTCATGACATTTCAAATGTAGCATCTGTATAATGTACAATATAGAATCTGATTTTGTAAGCCTGAAACTGAAAGAACTTAGGGTTTGCGCGCCGAGGTCAAATGAATGTCGCCACATCAAAAATGTTGTCATCGAAAGCCAATAATAAACCTATTTTCAAAATCGTCACAGCCCTGCGAATACAGTGTCTGTGTAAGTTTTTCGCCGGGCTGCCCTGCGAATGATCACTTCGTTGTTTTAATGTAAAAGCTTTTTCTTTACAATCGTTTGTTTTCTGTATCTATTCATTGAGTGGCTGAAAGATGCGCTTAAAAATATTTTACTGATATTGTATATAATGTATGGGCCATAGTATATCATCCCAATGTACACATGTAAGCCATATAACAGAAATATTAATGAACTTAAATAATTTATATTTTATCAAACAAACCGTTCTTGTGTCAACCTATCCGCTGCAAAAGCATTGACAGTTATTAATTTAAGGGTGTTTTATTCATCAAAGGGGTCTCCTTGTTTAGACCCCTCCCAACTGACGCAAGTCATATTTTGATCCCGTCACCCATTCAAAGAAAACAATGTAACACAGGGTAAACACTTAATGGTGCCGTGAAAAGTCATATCAATGTAAGCCTTAAGAAAAGTTATCTGACTCTTAAGACGAGGACGAAAGACGAGGCTTTCCCTCACACCAATGAGGCTGGTCACGTGACTGGTTGAAATATCAATAAAGTCAACTCTAAATAATGTCAAATGTTTTATACAGTTACGGTTTACATATCAAACTTGGAAGAAGCAACCAATAACGTTAAGATGTATATAACATAAGCGTTTGGAATTCGTTTTAATCTTTGTATCAATATCGAGAGAGAACACTGGACATTTAACGAAGAGTACTATTTGAACATAGTTTGTGTAAAGAATGGAAAAGTATACAGTATGGCCTTTCATAAAGTGCAGCTGTTATGGTTTTATTTCAATTGGACTTATTGGGTCATTATTCTCAGCTTTTTCACACCTTATTTTTAGACTTATCTCACAAAAATTATAAAAATCTATAAATCTATACTCAAACACCCATGCTACCCAACAACATTCAGCTTGAGAAGTTACATTTATTACTTATAAGCTCAAAAACCCTATTTTAAAACTCATTCGAATTATAAAATTCAAACGACCTTGTCTATATATCTCTTATGCTATCCTAATAAACATTCCTGTCATTCTAAAACATATTTCTTAGTTAAATGTTGAACAATAAACTAAACAACACCAACATTCTCTCAAAATATTCCATATTAATTCATTATACTTTGTTTTATTTATTATAACATCCTACAAAATTCCTTTCGTGATGACCTAATTACTCAAATAAATCCAACTAAACTAATTAAATCCAATCCTTGACATTAAAGTTACAGCAGACTTTACATTTTCTATTGTTCGTTTAATATTGATAACCTTTATAAATTAATTTAATTCCCTGTTTAACTGTTATGATGATTCTAACATCTTTACCAGAATACTTACAACAGCTTCTTCAAGCTTGTACACTGTGAGGAGTAAGACAAGATGGCCGCCAACTCTTCATTAGTTAGTCTCCTGTTGCAGTCATAGATATCCAGCTCCTGGAGAGAACTCAGGATAGAGAAAGAGAGACCAGACTGAAGGATCAGGTTCAGACCAGACTCATCAACTCTAGGAGAACAGTCTTCTAGATTCACACAGGAGATGGGAATCTAGGATGAAGGAATAGAGTTACTGATAATAGAGTAGATAGATATAAATAGATTGGATTTGGTTAGGATTAGAGTAATTATTATGATATTATCAATAATCAAAATAACGAAATAAAAATAGAAATAAAGTTAGCAATAAACTAGGACATTTAGGTAATGTTCATTTGTAAAAAAGGATTTTAATTAATGGAACGGAAATAACGGATTGATTTTAAGGGGAGACAAATATTAACAGAACTAATTAGATTAGATTAGATAACAGGAAATGAAGTGGTAATTTAGTTTATAACGGGTTAGTTTTATTGTTTTACAATTAAAGGTTTATAGAAAGTAAGGTTTAATAAAGTAAGAAAATGAGGCTACATATTTTAATATATTAGTTATGATAGGAAACAAATCTCAAATGGGTGATCAAGAATTGAGATAATTCTATCTTTTGAAAAAAATATTGATCATATTTATTTGCATTTTAAGTTTGAACTTTCAGAAGGAAAATGTAATTTAAATGACAATATTAGTCACAAACGTAATAGGAATCATGACAAGGAAACCTACAGCTTCAACTATTACCAGCTTTTTAAAAAGTTTAAGGAGATTTGGAAGAACTATATTTAAATCAAAAGGTTGTTTCTTATCAGTAAAATTCAATTTAGAGAAGCAAAGGTAGATCAAATTCAACTTTCAAGAGAGAAGGTTGATGAATCTTAAACTCAAATTTTAATATACAATTTTCTTTTTTTAAATATTGATCCAATTCCTACTATTCTGCTTGAATTATAATTATTTCAAATTAATGATGATAAAAAGATGATGTATATTTTTGTTTAGTCATCAAATTCATTCCTGCTGTGAGTAGAACACCACGATCTAGTTATTGCTGGAAAGACGTAGACGAAATATTTCTTTTTAATAACTATTTATTGCATTTTATTATTATTAAACTTAAATTGGAACACTGTTTTAAAGAGGCTCAAAGCTCTAGACCCTATACATTATTTAACAAACCTATATTTCACATTGAGTGTCAGGTATATAAATAGGAGTCGGGTCATTCAGCTAATAATCAGTTATTAAATAACATTATTTCAGTCAGCCTGCTCGGTAAAAGCTGCATGTTTCTCACACAATTGGCTCAAATTTCCGACCTGATTACAATAACAATTGTGGAATGGTATATATTGACTTGTATTAATGCCTAGAAGGCTATGTTATGTACCATTAAAATTGAGTTGAAGACTTTTGAATGGATAACAAAGTTTCTACAGTTTGTCTTTTTCTTAGCTAGAATGAAGCAATTGTTTTCGAAGTAAAGGATAGGCATCAGCTCACCGAGAATGTTAATCGCTGGTTTAATTCTTCGGTTAATTTAAGACTTCTAAAGAAAACTCAGTGTCTCATTATTTATGAGTTAGATTGCTAAGCACGTCCTCTCGCTAAAAGTAGTAAATCTAACTTTTCGCCGGTAATGTTTGAGATTTCTAACATAGCCTAACTGCATTACTAGTCTAGCATATTGCCTACATAAATGTGGCCTGGCCTTCGTACATAGCCTATGCCTCTATACCTGGGTTGTCCAACCTACGGCCCGCTGGCCACAGTCCGGCCCGCCGCAGGGTTGCGTCCGGCCCGCCAGAGATGCTCTACAGTGCGAATTTTTAGTGAGCAGATTTATTGATAACAATTTGAAGCTATATAATCAATCATTCAAACCTTCTGGGTCCAAAAAACTGCATACAGGTCAGTTTGTGTGACAAATCTCTCAGAGGAGGCGGGGGGGGGGGGCGGCTGGACTGTATTCATCTGTTTCATCAGGGAGGAAAATAAATCAGTGCGCTCCGAGCGCGCAGTGCTCACATTTTGTTGCATTGGGCTTCGGGCAAAAAATCGAAAACTCTAGCGTAGGGTTCATGCGGCCCCCTCCTTCATCATAATCATTCCATGTGGTCCTCCTCTGCAAAGGGTTGGACAACCCTGCTCTATACCATACCGTCAAATTATCTCACCGATCAATTATTACTGTTTTAACTATTAACAGAGGTTCCTCTCCATTAACTTATCCATCTTTACAACCACTCAACAAGTCAATGGTTACACACAACTCCCACGAATATACTACGTACCTTGGAACTCCACTAATATATAACACTAAATACTCGATCCTCCTTATGAATTTATTACAATAAATGTAACTACACAACCCTTTTTTAACCCCTCCTCTCCTAAACCATCTTTGTAATGAATTCCATTCCATGTCAGTGCTGGATTATTCAGTAGAATCTTTGCACCAGCGAAGAGAGTGTCAGGCAATCAAACCATGTTTTGTATTTAAGCGTAACTTGTAATTGCTCAAATCAAATCACTATATCGACATTTCACCAACAATGTTAACAGTCAATTCATGTAGCCCCCCCCCCTTTTTTTCTCCCTTTTTACTTAGTATCATACTCATCAAGATTTTTTTTTTATTTGACATAAAATAGTTGAAATTTATATGAGAAATACATTTCGAGAAATGCAATGGCAATTTCGAAAGAAATGTACAAGTTTTAAATAAAACGCTAATATTTTTAGATGATAAGTCGACATTTTGATCTAAATGCTGTCTAGTAGAAAGGCGAAAGTTTAAAGCAAAAGGATTTCGACATTTTACATGAAGGGAATTAAAGAAGAGGTTGAAATAAGTCGAAGAAATGTTTAGATAAAGTAGTTTAATGTTGAAAATCTCGGTTATATTACAGATGCCGATTTAAGACAAACTTGATTTTCAAGAAAAGAAAAGGATATGAAAATTTTGAAATTTGTCAGTTTTCCATGTGGGTCAAAGTAATGACAAAATGTGTATTGTTTGCTTAATTGTGATGCCTACCCAAACCCCTACCCAACCCAATCATTTTTTCATTTTTTTAGGTACATCTTGTGGCTAATTTGTGTTTATTTCTGATTAAGTGCATGTGCATTCATTGAGGGTCTCAATCGGTAAGTTTGCCTCTCAAATCCTGAAAATGGATCAACTCTCCTGTAAGTTTTAGTACTTAGTATTGTTGGTTTATATTCCAAAATGCTCCCGATCAATTTAGGAAGGGGAATGAACCTTTAAACAACAACATTTCTAGTCAAAACTGCCAATGAATACAAATTAATTGACGACATTTCCGAAATTTAAAATTGTAAGGATGACTCGTACAGTTTATTTAAAGTTATAGCACAACAAAACAGTAAGAGAGACCCCATTACAGTTAAAATTGGCGATAAACACATAGGAGATACCGACACAAAAATTAAAGAAATCAGCAAACATTTTGAAAATACTTTTAACTGCAATATCCCAAATCCCAAACCAAACGTGTTTCCAGAAAAAAAAGTAACCACGCCCATTGATGAAGATGAAATTAAACGAGCAGTCTCATCCTGAAAATAATAATTAAACCACAGTTGGTGACAAGGTCACAGCCGAACATCTGAAATATGCCCCATGCACACACAAGCACATAGCAAACATTTTAAATAGTATAGCTGAATCAGGATCGAATCAAGATATTTCCCAATTGAAATTAAACAAGGAATCCTAACTCCTATCCAAAATACCGGGACATACTAAAGGTCCACCAGAAAACTTAAGACCAGTCATTTTATTATCAACACTAAGGAAAATGATTTCGGTTTGTGTGGCCAAGAGGATTCGTCCGTCAATTGATGAGCATATCCTCCTTATTACCCAGAATGATTACACTTCAGGACGTTGCACAGCTGAACTCGTCTTTGCTTTTAAAGTGCTGGCAGAAAAAGCTATAATATTAATACGTTACCCTAGTATAAACCTATTGATGCTAGATATGAGTAAGGCGTTCGACACAATTCAAATAGGATCCCTGCTAACTGACCTAGAACAGGTTCTTGACAACGACGAACTTCACCTGATATCACTGCTAATCGATAACGTCTCCTTCACCGTCAAACTAGAGGGCAATTCGGACTTCCTTTTAACACTACATTGGTTCACAACAAGGAGATAGTGCAAGCGCACTATTTTTTATAACTTATCTAGCCAACTCTTTGAAATCAGATGATAATGATATCGATGCAGTTATCCTGCCATCTCAGTAAGCTGATCATGATTACAGCACAACCACCAATAATTCATTTTTCACAGATGACTAACAATACGCTGATGATATCTCTTGGGAATCAACTGGTCAGCATATATTGCAATAAATCGAAAAACGAGTCCTTGAGAAACTGGCAGGAAGGATTCTGAAAATCAACTGCACAAAAATGAGAAATGTTCAATCACAAGAAATGAAAGTTGGAAGAAGTGTAAATATGTTGGAAGCTTGCTGGGGACCGAAGAAGATATTAACCGAAGAATTGGTATAACCAACGGTGCTTTCAACACACTGTCAAGTATTTCCAAAAGCAAAAACATAAGCCAAAACATTAAGCTTAGGACTTTTGAGGCTTTATTAAAGAGAATTTTCTTGTACAGTTGCGAACTGTGGGGCACAACGAAGGATCTTGATCGCAAAATTGACACTTTTCAAAGGAGACTACTTCCTAAAATTCTCAACATTAGATGGACCAATAACAACAATTGGTTACAAACGATGAGCTCTACAATGAAACCAACCAAACACCTTGGTCATCCATAGTCGCACATAGAAGATTGAGATTTTTCGGTCATGTAGCAAGACTCCAGGAGGACGCTCCAGCAAAGGTTGCTTTAAGAGAAACATTGAGACACACTGCTAAACCAGTAGGAAAGCCCGTGACTACCTTGCTTGGATAAATAAAGTTGCAATTTAAGGACGTTCACATTAACAATTTCGAGGAAGCAATAAACCTAACACAAGATCGTGATACGTAGCGGAGGTTAATCACTGAGCATGTTGAATAGACGAGACTCATCATACTACTACTGAACTAATGAACCTATATGTTCAGACTATATGTGGCGAAAGTGTTGATGGTGTTGCTGTGGAGTAGTTGAATGCATATCCATGTAGGGGGTTGTGGGGTCCTCCGACTGAAACAATTCTGGGGCGTAGTTAGACTATAATTTTTTTTCTAAACTTAACGTTGTGCTAAAGAATACTAGTGTGAAGTTTGAAAACTGTACTGACCGATGTTAAAATCACAATTGCATAATTGCATGAAAAATCAGAAAATAAAGTCTTGCTCGTCCAGTTATTCGGTAAAAAGCCTTTGGGTGGACAGGTTGCCAAACCAGTTATTATTCCTATATACAATGATGCCTGACAAAGAGGTACACATTATAGCATGTTACCTTCATGTAACCATGTACCACATTTTAATAACAGATGTATAGGTTATCTTCTACTTGAAATTGGTTTCCAGGACTAGGAGATTGAGACCCTTTCTCAACCTCATGTTTAATATAGGATTTCAATTGGGAGGGGGGGGGGTGGGAGCAGATCCCAACTGACTTAGGTAGGGCCTACACTATTATGGAAAGGCCAGAGTGGAAAGAAGAATTTAAAAACGGAGGAGGTGTGGTCGTTGGCTTGTTGAAGGCAACCTCAGTAGCCCCGTCCCCTGATTTTTTTTTTTTTTTGAGCAGCTGCAACTCCTACCAGTCTAATGTTAACGTGTGCACTTCGAGGAATAATTAGACTACCATCTTGGTCTAAAAATGGTTCCATACACCATGCAGCTTTGCCTATGAACAATGTTTTGTAAAGTCGTAAGTAGGGTTGGGGAAGGGGTGTACACCCGTAGCAGTGGCCTTCTTTTCAGCTGAATTTAACAAGTGTATAATTTGGAAATTTTCTGATAAATGTTGAAATACCAAAATACTTTCATCTCGTCATTTCAAAAGTTTTAGAAGTGATAAAATATTGACTTATTTGCAAGCTTGTAGTAAAGCAATATCCTGAAAAATGCTTAAGATGTCTGATTATCTTTCTGTCATGATGACACTTGTAGTGACGCAATACTATAACGATAGATTTCGCTAGTCGATAGTACGCATTTTCCTTGGAACTTTCACTCGCCTCTTATCTTTGCTGTACTGGAAAGTCACGACCATCATATTTGTTCTCATTATTTGCATATTGCGAATTCATATTGTATTTCTTTGTGTTAGACCCCTTTTTATATAATATATAATTATAATATAATAAAAATATGTTGTGACTAGTCAAGAGGCCGTCTACATTGTAATTTGGTGAGTTGCAGTGTAATAACTTATTAGTATTTTTTTTTTCTTTTCCATAAAACCTTTACGACCCACATCACGGAAACACTTTCAAGCTGCTGTACAGGATTCTATGAACGCATCATTACCAGACAATTATCGAGGTGCCAATGATGAATTTATATTTTGCAGCATATAAGTCCTCACTTTTAGTATAACTAAAACTGTCTGCATAACAAGTTAATCTTTGTGTGCATAGTCCCGTTTTGGGTTTAAGTTTCAATATGAATAATTTTGCTAAAGATGATGATGTTAAAGAGAATCACTAGAATTAATAGAATCACTTGTCAAATGTTACTTTTGTTGAACTATATTTTTGAATGACATATCATTTCCCTAGACCCCTGCAGGGGCTTTGCCCCTGGACCCAGACGACAACGTCTTTGCGCCAAGGCGCTCGCGGATATCTTCAGTTTTATCCGTGTTTATTCATTAATGTACCCCCTTCCCCGGCCTCCCCTCTTTTCGGATTGACGGTCTTGATCAAAGTATTACACTCTTAAAAATACCTAGTCATTTTTAACTAGAATCTAGTCAAATTTGACCAGATTACCATGTAAAATATGACTTTATGAGATCCTCGTCATTTTGACTAGAGACATCTGGTCATTTTAAGTGACTAGAAAACCTGGTTCTAAATTGACCAGGAACATCTCATCATTTTGACTACATACTAGTCAAAATTGACTAGATCATTGCCTTCTTAAATAGGCCTTTGAGGCCGGTGTTTTTTCACTTGACTCTAAAAAATAGTCAGGGGCAGACCTATAAAATCGGGTAAATTTATATATAAGGAAAGCAAGACCCATCAATGCAGACATTCTAAATGCCATTGGAATTTAAAATGAAATACTATACTGTATCCAGAATTAATGTTGAATGAAGTTCATAAAACGAACAAGCACATTTTGTGGCTCCATTTTCAGTTAGGCGCATGATTCCAGTCAACTATGGTAAGATATACACAGCGTTCAAAGATGCTATCATTACATTTAATGTGATAGTTAGTATATGTTTTTGGTTTTTCTCTAAAGGTTTAATGGCCTGCTGCAAATTTACATATCAAGCGGTCCTGTTAAGGAGGGGGGGGGGCACAAAAATGCTACGACATGATGGGTTATGTACACATACAACAAATTTCACATTTCGAGTCTGAAATGAATTTTTCTAAACCATTTAAAATTTATTAAGATTCTGCTGGATCTTGGTCAGTCTGAATAACATTTGTAAATTTTGAAATACTGTTCCATTTATATAATATTTCTTAATATTATTTCAAACATATTTAACTAAGTTGAAATTATTGCACAAATCACATGAACCTCCAAAATATTAGACGATTCCAAGCTCGTCAAAACCAAGTGAAGTTTCTGAAGTATGATGGCCTGTAAAGTATTTGGTCTTGGGTATCATTAAAAGAAGAAAATGGGCTCAACCAGCTCCTCTATTAGAATTATATTTTGGTTTTGTAAGGTCTTTACAAAAAAATATATTTTGAGCAAACTCAGTCATACAAATTTCATGCTGGCCCACAAAAACCAAATAATATAAGGAAAGCATTCCAACATTAATGCTTTCAGTCAATACTATAAACATGAATCGTAAGCACCCTCTTTTACATCTCATTTGAAGTTTCCGCACTGCATGATACAAAATTCTTGAGGGCCAAGACACTTGGTGTTGACCTTAGCCTTCCCTTCCCTTCGCCCAGCCTGTAAATGTTCTTTTGAATGAAATCCCACACGTTATTACACTCCCAAGGGTAGTTAAGGTCCAATACATAAAACACTTTGAAACATAGATCAACTGCCTTGATAAGAGAACTAGCTGGTATTGCCATCCTTTCTACTATCACAAACTGTTGTTATGGGTTCCTTCTGTTCTCTCCAATGATCAGAATAAATGGTTGCGTCTGGCTAACCTTAGCCAGGAACTCTGGCAAGTTGGTTCCAATCTGCAGTGATGAAATAGTGAAAACAATAAACAAGATATGCAGTCAGTGATAGTTGTGAATTTTTTCTCACATGCAAAGCAAAGGGTAAAGGCAAGAAATCTGATCCCATTTTTTAAATTCATATTACTGACTTTGAAACTGAAATGTAAGTCCATTAATAGATATCCTATACTGTAGATACTTCAAGTCACACTTTTTTCAGGTCAGGTATGCTTGATGTATTTTCAAATCTATACCAACTGAAACTTGTATTTAATAAAAAAAAATCTTTTGTAATTATAGCAAGAAAACAAGTTTTGACAATTTGATTTTCAAACTTAGTCACAACTATATTTTTTATTCAGACTTGATTGTCCAAATACCTGTGGACTTTGCAAGTTCATGAAAACCTTTCCTTCTTCATACAATATCCATGGAAATCTATCTTAACACAAAGTCCATCATAGAGCATCTCCCGACCAGGTTTCAGTTTGGGGGGAGTTTGGACACACACATTCACACAAATGACACATCAAACTTTTCTTCCCTTAACTTGGAATTGTACTTCTGATTAGTTACCGTCACCCCTAGTACATCTTTCAACGCACAAGTTCATGTAGTATTTGTTCCAGTTCTAAGAAAATGGGATAAGTGATTTAATGTAGTTACCTGTACACATTGCACAAAATACTGCATTGCCTCTGCCAAAGTTGCTTTCAGCTTCTTCTTCTTCTTTCCGACTCCATCACACTTAGTTCCCGCAGGAAACAGAAGTGGAAGTACTTGCAATGCCACTGAAAGCTTCTCCTCGTCTGAAATTTGCAAAACAAAGTACATACAACTGTAGTTAGCTTCAAACATGCAACGTAAAATGTTATCAACTGTTTAAACTAACTCAAATTGCAGTGGTAATTCAAAGCCAGGCATACACATAGAGTGCCTACAAATAGTGCAGCGCATGAAGCACTTTCACATTGCACTGACACGCGTACCTAGCCTCGTGCAAAACTTGGGGAGGGTGTTAAAAGCTTAAGAAAAACCACAATTTGGTCAGCAAATAGCTGAAATAGCTTCAAGCTCATGAAATACATAATTCTGCTTGACTGCAAAAAGTTTAGGTGGCCTGCTGTATCGTTGCTAGTAATATATGAAGGTGCGTCAATTACGAGGGTGCGTCAATTATGAAGCCTTTACTATACTAGCAATAATAATAATAATAATAAATTACACTTATATCGCGTTTAATACAGTACAGCGTTTCAAAGCACTTACTAGTAGTAGTACTAGGCCTACTCAGTACTAGTACAACTATGCCTAAGCTAGTACTACTACGTACTACAGACAACTATACTAGCCTATAAGGACACAGATTGACAGAGAAGAGTTATTTGACACAAAATCGTGACAATTTATTAGCCATACATCCCAGGAACGAACTTCGATGGCATAAGGTAAAAGAGCCGTGAGGTTACAATTAAATCCGTGGCTTCAATTCACGAAATTTTGGAGCACCCTACTACTTACTAGGCCTAGATATAACTATAAGTTATAACTTAGGCCGAGCCGGACAGCGTAGGCACTTAGTGCGTTAGTAAACCAAACGACAGTAGCCTAAACACACCCTGGAACAAAATGCACACAATTTGAACTGATGTTACCTAGTAATAGTAACGTTAAGCCTAGTCTACATGACTTCAACGGGTGTACGTTATACCGGCTATCCTCATTGCATGAACGAACGGACGTTGACAGAATGTTGCCTTTGCAGGATACTAAGCACATTTTATAGCATATTGTAGCACTCACCTTTAAATGCGTCGATGTATTTTGTTAACCCCAATTTCGTAAGTGTTTTTTAAACAAAATGGTCCTCGTTTTTGTCCATCTTAGTGTAGTAGTCTAGAGCAGTGGTTGCGCGCCGCAAAGAATGTCAAAGACAAACGTCTGAATTCCACAGGCAATGCGCAAACTCAGCTGTAACTATGGATACCTTGTCACTTGTTAGCTGATATGATCCGAAACTGGTTAAATTAACTATGATCAGAGTGACCGTAACGAGAATATCTAATCAAGCCGACCCTTTTCTAGTTAAAACTATTTTGACTAGACTTTCTGGTCGGAAAAATGACTAGGTCGTTTTAAGAGTGTAGTTATTTTAGCTTAAAATCAGCTAAAAAAAGGAACGTTAAGCAGTACATTTGATAGCTATCCGTTGTTACCGTACTTCATCGTTTAAGGATAAAAATAATATAATTTACTGCTGTAACCTAATATATTAATATATTAGAATAATAATGAATGGCAATGCTCTACTTATTTTGCCAAATGGTTTCTTAGTTAGTTTTACCTTTACCTATTATATTATGTGGTCTGACCGAATGACGTTATGTGGGCCTACTTTGTTTGTAATGGGTCAAAATACTTAATGGAAATTTAGAAAAAACGTGCTAATCTTTAAAATTGAATGACTTCTCACATCACTTTGCAATACGAAGCTATTAAAAAACGGTTGTTTATTCTGAATGAAACATTCCTTCTCCTCCACTGTCTATAGGTAGGGATTGCTAGGGTGTAATGGACCTTCGATTTTATTGACTGCTTTGGTGGTCTTCTACATATCTGGTACTGTTATGGTTGAATCTTAATTTGTTCTTGATTGATAAAATTGTTTACATGGCTCTGCAGATCAAAGTATTTAATTTTGTTTAATTCTTCGTCTTAAACTTTGTTCCTAATATCAAAGATCGAGTCATATTTCAAAACTTATTAATACATGATAATAAAAATAGTATAGTATAGTCTATCTTAGATATAATAGTAATGCTATATCTCATTCTGTAAACATTTCAAATTCTATTTATCTTATAAAAGGAATAGATTAATATATTAACTAAGGGTCCCACCCAACCTCAACTACCACTCTGCCTATATGTAATTCCTCTGTATTGATTACAATGGTATAATGGGTCTTCTTCCAACTATTTCTAACAATCTGGTGTTACCATCATCCACCTTTATAGAACAAGACAAATTTAACATAATATGTCACTTTTGTTCACGAGAGTAACACCAAGCATGTTGACCAGACAAACACTTTGAGGATGTGCAATAAGTAGAATAAACCATTACATAAATATAAATAAGAGCTGAAAAAAAGATTGAGGAGTATGGTAAAATGAGTGATATTCCAAGATTTGGTCTGCTGCAAATGCAGCCTGTATGTATAATATATGTATATATTTTGTACCTGCAGTGGTAACGAACACCTGAGCCAATACAACATGATATGTTATCTTCGTGGGGCGAGGGGAAGGGGGGGGGCTAATTGAAATTATTTACAAATTTCACTTGTAACGGCGATAAGAACCTGAATATGGATGTAATACTCAAACTTCGCAATGTGTTACTTTAATCATGAACTTAAACTTACTTATATCACACAATTCACAGTATTTATTTAGCTTTCAAGAAATGGACAGAAACATTATTTAACATATTGTTGCCTTGTTCGATCCCTCCCTTGTCACCTTATATTTCGTAAATTTCGTTATGATTGGTGGAATTGGAAACAAAACTTAACAGAAACCTGTAAAATAGGTCAAATAACTGCATGAATTAGAACACTCAGTGCTTCAAATACGATGTTTTTCGTATCATTTTAAACTAACGATCTGTCATTTACTAAGTGACAACGCCCTGCTGGTAAAAGGAAGTATTTGGTATTGTTGTTAATGTTATGTTGGTATTTCTCTTTACTGTTCTATACATTATATATTCAGCACACATTTCCACCATAATTCCATCACGTGAAGAGAGCAGGAAATATGCTATTAGGAATCTTACGTTTGGTTTTCATTTGTCAGAGTGTGTTTACTCTAATTGAATATGTGTCAAAGCTACAATGACATTCGGCTAAAATGTCTAACAACCCAATCTATGAAACGAGTAAAATATTAATTTATTATTAATACTTACGTCATATCTGGCACCAATCTCCAGTAGCTGTATGGTAGATCTCTGTAGAAGTCTACTGTATGACTTTCCATTGATGTACACATGACTTGAACACAGATCCCTGACGGTGTCCTTGATTCCATCTACCTCACCAGTTTGTTCCAGAATGCAGAGGATGGCAAACTTATCACCGTCTTTCCTGCTCTTCAAGTATTCTATTATTCTCTTCCCAACAGCTGGGCTAATCCCACAGGTGAATCGATAGAGGTACTGAAGATTAAATGGATCCACTTTATCAAGAACATTCTTCAGCTCAGATACATTTCCTGTAGCAGCTGCAACTTCTACCAGTCTAAAACACGCAAACCATTCACAGAATAGTTGATGGTAGAACCTTAAGTCAGTCCTGGTCTGTATGTCTGCAGTAGAAATATGTTCGTTTGTCTCAGCAGACACTTCTTCCTCTACCAAGATACCAACTGCAATATAATGTTGACAAAACCCTTGACCTAGTCGTGTACAGAGTCCATCCTTACGCCATGATAGCTGTTTGTTTTCACCGCAGAGACCTTCAAATGCTACTTTACTCAGTTCTTCGTGTTCACTTTCATGTTCGCTCATGTGTTCCTTTGCGTGTTGGTCCAGTGATTTGTTTCTCTTGTGACTATGGAAACATTTAATCATGTAGCGAAAGAAACCGGTAACTGACTTAAATTTCTGAAAATGTGTCTTTTCGTGGGTCATGTGAGAAAACATTGCAAATAGGAGAGGTACTTGACATAGGTCATCCAAAATCGGGTTTGCTTTCAAATCGTGCTTAATTTTATCAACACTTTCTTCGTCTTCCCCAGTAACAGCCTTGCGAATGTACTGTTCACGTGCTTTTTCGTCAAAGCCAACTAATCTAACATATTTTGTGTTTGATTTATCATAGCTCTTCGGAAGATATCTGGTTGTCAGAGTAACGTCAATATTCCCAAACAGATTGCTGGTAATGATACGTCCAACGTCACTTCCGGTAGCACCATCCCTATCAGGAAACTCATCATACCCGTCCAGGAGTACCTTAACAGAGGAACAACTCTCAATGATATTTTTAATATCAGAAGATTTGATTCGAGGATCGTTTGGTGCTAAGAACAGTTTAATTGCTTGATATATAGATATCTTGCTGTTCAGCTGCCTCAACCGGAGAAGAATTAGAATCTCTACGTCTTTAAAGGGTGAATCCTTTACACCGTTGCACCAATCATAGGCGAGCTGTAGGGTCACTGTTGACTTACCATACCCGGCTTCTGCTTCTATGATGCGCCGTTTGGCGTTCATACGAGGGTCTGTGAAGATATCTTTGTACGAGCCCACACGTACCCATGGTCCTTCTTTCTCCTTCCTCGCTCCTTCAACAATGTAGATCTCTGTACCGCCCTCAACAAATACCTTGTCAACACAATATAGTCTGTCCTTGATGTACGGTATGGGCTGGATTGCGTCATATTGTAGTTTATACCTGCTCTTCAGAGAACTGATGAGTATGGCTTTTTTGTCTAGAAAAAAAAATGGCCAAATTTGGTTTGTAAACATTACTTTTCGGTCAAAAAAGATTATATATATACTGGAAAAACTTACGGTGGCCAATCTGTTTGAAGTCGCTGTGAACGAAAAAATTATACTAGTAAAATCGGAGTAATATGCAATTTTTATGTCGGCTTCTATGCGTTCATATCGACACATAACAATTCCAATCGGTTAGGTCAAATTAATAAGGTAGAAACAAAACAATGAAAACATTCACGTTGAACTCCCGATGATACACTGTAAAAGTAATTGCAATGATGAGGCTTAAATCCTTATCAATGTTTATTTTAAACGTCAGCTTCCTTATGCTTAAGTTACTTATACAAAACTATATTATTACAACAAACCTTGCACTGTAAGGCGCTCCATCGATTATGACGTCACAACAACTTTCGTGACTGTTTGGCGGGATAAACTTGGGTCTTCACTTTTCTTTTCCGTTGAGTGATATTATGCATAATTATCTATCAAAGCGATGATCTGTTGAATATATATTGATACAGAATGCTTGGTTAAAACTAACTGAACAAATTATCATAAATCAATGTATAATTCTTAAGTCAGCAGAACCAGTCACTTTACCAACAGGTCTCAGGCTCGACAAAGATTACATCAAAGTAAATCTCTCCGTATCTCTTATTTACTGTTTATTGTTTACACAAAACCTCGACCTTTGAATTAATCTAATATTAACCCGCCCTGAAAAAAATCCAACTTTTTGTTTTGTTATCAATATTCGTGATATCCTATAAGAATGTCATCTAGAGGTCGTCAGTTTAGATCGCTGGCTTCACAATTATTGCGAGGCTCTCTCTTAATCGCAGATAAAACGGTTATTCATTTGCATGTTAAAGAATCTTTTTGAGTTAATTTGTATTATTTTATCGATGCTAATCGATAGTTACATTAGATAAAATTGTACGTCATACGTTTGACTATAGTCAAGGTTTATTGCAAAAAGTGAGGTTTTCTTTTTTGAACCATTTTCCAATTTGGTCTTCGATGTGTTTAATGCAGCAATACAAAGCGCGCACGTAACGAAATATTAACGTTGAGGATCGAATCAAATTGAGTAATTATTCCTTTAGTAACCTTTATTTGATGAAATTAGAGAGTAAAATGACACACTGTTATCAATACACACTCTTGTGTAAAGTATTAGCCTACCAGGTTAAACTTGTCAGCCTAAGTTAAACTGCTGCTCTAAGCGGCACGACTGAGACCCGGGCAGAGGAAAATAATTGTAACGGTTCCTTTATCAGCTAAATTTAGTTTGAATCTCTCATTAATTATATTTTTCTAATAATTTTAGTAAAATTGCCTTTACCATGCATCGTCCTGGTCACCCTGATATAGCAAAATTTTCAGTTACGTAATTGCTATCATATAAAGCAAACAATGTAAAATATCAGTTAAATTCTTAAACTTAATCTGCTTATTCTTTTGTTTCACCATTCTTCCTAATTATTAGGATGTTTGTAGAGTTTAAGAATACTGTTATGTTCCATCTTGGTTTTTAGTGACAAGAACCACATTCCCACCGGGTAAGCCTATTTTAACTTATTCAATGTTCTTTTTACTTCCCACATATATGCCTAACATACCATGTTCCATGAACTTCCCACTAGATTTATGTATAAACTGATCCAATGGTCCATATTCTTCCCACATGATTTACTCCATTTTCCATACGGATAGAAAGTAAGACAAATACATCTCTCTCATGCATATAATTGTTAGCTGAAAATAAGCTTATACCTTGAGGAATCTATTAAATGATTTCCATCTCGATTCATTCATTTAAGTTGGACCTAAGCCTAAAGGCGCAAGTCCTGCTATGAAAGTATTACAATTCTACATTTCTGTTTCGACAGGACTCACTGTTAGTATATTTATGATCTGATCTGACAGCAATTAAGTGAAAGGATAGCACATGTTCTGATTGGAAGAGATATGTTGTAGCTGCATGAATGAACTATTAAATAACCAGGATTTACATAATAAGAGTTTGACTAACACGAGCTTAAAATTCTTCTCTTAAAATTAATGAAATATTAAATCGACATTGAAATATGATCATACAGACATGGGTTATAAATCTTATGAATTGAACTTTAACTTTAACATTGCCTGTGTTATGAATGAAGTTTTCAGTATATCAGTACATAGCCTGTTTTATTAATGATGTGTTTAGTATATCAGTACATACATAGCTGCACACCATTACTGTCTCCTGTACGTTACTTACCAGTACGATCATCGCAACGTGGGTTTATCATCCATAGTAGAATTTAAGTCCAGAATCCTTTAATCCTTTAATAACATATGCAAATCATGAAAGAAGAACATACGGGAACAGGAATGAAGAACATCCAATCGACAAGATGGCGTCGTGTAGGTCATGTGACGTTCGAACATACGATCCTGGACGCTAAATAGATATCGGTAGGAATCAGCCTTTAGTTGTATCTGGTTTCAAAGTTTGTCGTTAATAGTTTACACTATCAAAGACTTTACTTGATGATATAATTCATATCTGGTAATTATCCCTTGTTGTGTTTATTCTGTCAATCAGCCGTTCAAAGGTACCTGCTGTATGTATATGCATTGCTCTCTGTTACTTTAATTAATACGCAAACATTGTAAGTTTCCGATGTATTTTGTCCTATGTGCGGAATATGCCTGTTAAGTACGCAAACTGTGTAAATGAAACTACAAGCGTTGATGCCCAACTCTGAATATGTCTTGCTTTACGAAAATGAAAAGAACGTAAACCACTGTTTAGTACACAAATATAAAAAAGGAAAGAAATTATACACAATTTGACAAAAGAGAGCGTAGATATCATGAGCTATAGAGCAGGATTTAACAAGTAATATTAGGATTACAAGTGTCCGTGATTAGGTGTCCGTTCTAGCAACAAATACTATTTTGCTTTGTTCATATTGATCGCCCCGGTCAGTTCTCCGTCGTTGATTAACTTCAGCAGGACATGATGGAAATGAACGGAAGAACGAAGTAATAGTTACAGCCATCAAGAAAATATATACATACAATTGTGCATTCTGATGTATATTAAGGCTATAAAGCAGGTCGATATAAGTAACCCTCAACGCAATGTTTCACTGATACATACTTAAAATGTAAAGTGAGAGGTGATGATACAACCATAGCCCGAGTCCACATCTCACCGAATGATTGCAACAATCTACCAACTGACCACCCCCCCCCCCCATAAGATCAACTTCAAGACGAGAGTTCACGAGTCTTTAATGAATATCAGCTAAACGTGACAACAGCAATAGTTTGAATCGGTACAATACGTGAGTGAACTGCGCGACTAGGTTAGGACTGTCTAAAATTTGGAAAATGGTACGCGAATAATCAAGGCTTAACTTCCAAAACTGAACTGTTGAATTATATGTATCTTCATTGTGCTAAATCATATATAGAGGAAACTATTGAATAAACACAGTAAATATATGACGGGTATATCTTCGTTGCAACGAATACATTTCGTTAACCTCAAAGTCAAGATTACAATGGTGATGATGTAACTTTTCCGACCAATCGTGATAGACTTTTTACACATAATTGCAAAACTGTTTGGAAAAAAGCTCGCTACCGGGTCCCCTGTTTGCGCTGGTCACAAATCCCATATTTTTATAACCCCATATATTTCTCCCTAGCGCACGCACAATATGATTATGAGGCCCCAGCCTGTGTCCATGGTGCGTTATATAATTACGATGAAAAACAATTAAAATATACAATTGTACGTATCTAGACGGCATATATACGCTGGTATCACTATATCAGTGACTCAAATGAGGTGTTGTTTATATTTGAGATGACAAGCCGAAAGTCGAATTAAAATGTATCTTGTTCAGAGAAATATCGATCTATGCATAGTGTAGCTAATGAGGGTAAACCGGATAAGAAGCAGACCATGCCATACGATTAACACAAGCAGCCTATCTAGTATCATATATGCCATGGTTATTTACTTTTCCTTGCCGATTTTCCTTTTTGCCAACCCCGGTTGCGTTCCCTCAAATGTTTGTGTGTGGGAGAGGAAGGGGACGGGGCTTTCCCTGTCCTTAGCCCATCTGGATATGTCGAAACTCGTATCGAGTTTTAAGCAAGGAAACACATGTAGAGAGAGGCACTAAATTTCTCCCGAATGTATTCTAAGCTCTAGGGGGTCTGATTGGGACTTCAGCTGCACCAGTTTCACAGTTCACATATCTAAAGTCATTTTATAGCCAAAAAAAAAAAAAAAGATTTCAAAGAGGAATTTCGTTTTACTGAAATGAATTTGAAAGCACCAATAGGGTGCAGGGGACAAAGCCGCGGAAGCTGTAGCAATTTGAGATATTTCTTAATTTGGTACTATTTTATTCGCCCTCTCCCTTATTGCAAACGTCCAATATGCAAATGTGTTATATGGTGTATGGAGTGACTGATAATTCGCTCAAGTACACAATCGCGGTAGTAGACGATGAGAATGTGCTCAAGTAGATATGATGTGTCAAAGAGGAGACATGTATGAGGGAAGTAGTTGAATCCAAGTGTAAAAGGTGTATATGGATGACCATCAAATCTACTTTTCTTGCCAATGATGTCCACTTTTTATGGTAATTAAACCCCATAATTGAAATGTTTAAGGTAAAGCTTTGGAATTTTCAGTCCTTTATATATTGTTATGCATATCGATAAACATACTCTGTTATAATACATTTTCAGTAAATTGGATGATTGGTCTTAATTGAATGTTAATTTCTTAAGAACCTAAACCTACTCTGCTTGCCTCTAATTTGCTAATCTTCTCTGTACTTACATTACTTAGCGTATCTCTTTTACATATTGATCGTACTGAAGATTATCTACATCACACAATAACAACAACCAGTATTGTGAATCTTGTTCTGTTATTTACTTCGTCTGCTCATCGATACAACCAGGGTAACGTTGAGATTGGTTCCTAAAATAAGAAATGCTATTTTTAATTAAAAGTACCCTTACAAATGTTGTAATATAAAAGTGCCCTTTGAGTTAAAAAGTGCGATTTTGTTGAGAAATCTATGACAAATATTATTGAAAAGTACTCTTTTGTTCTAAGACCTTATTTATTGAAATTTGTGGTACGATATCCACATAGATTATTTTCTCTACAAGATGCATGTTGGCGGTGTTTCTCTTTAAATGAATGTCACATACCCAACTGACCCGATGCCTGTCACCCACTCCTTCCGTTATGTTACCTTAGACATAATCTTAGCGTTATATGTCCCACTGCTTTCAATATCTGCGATCCGCCCCCCCCCCCCTCTGAATCGAATCATCTTCCGAAGCCCCTGTATAAGGAGGCAGTGAACAGGAATAGTTCACGTAGTTCACCAATAAACATTCCACAATAGGCAGATTATGATCGTTCGTTTTTATTAGAAAAGATGAAAACAGAAGTACTTCCCGTTATTATTTTATTTATCCGCGGGGTCTCATTGGCTCACTCAGATTCTCTTAGAGTTATTGATTCTTTATGACATTCATTTCTCATAAACATACTGTTTATTAGTTAGTGTCTTAGTACCCACGGAACGCTTACTAAAAGTGTTAATTATTGAATCAATGTCAATTTATTCGGATTAATGTCGTTATTTGCTTAGTGTGCTGACTAATGGTGGAAACTTGATTAGGGGCAGATTACGCCGTACTGTAAACACAATTATTCTATCCAGTAATGTATATATCATGGCTATTTACTTTCGTTTGCCACTTTTTTTTTCAATGGGCCTCTCCAGCGTCCTATCCAAGGGTGCTGTCATATAGGTCCTAATAGAGTTCAGACTGTTGGTCATAACGTGCGTTTTCTGTACAGTTTACAAGACTATACTTAAAAATAACACGATGTCATAAATGCACAACACTCACAAGCATTCGAACACGCAGGGTGAACCTGTATGATGACGCAGAGGCGTAGAAAAGAAAGTGAACGATTTTGATCATTGTCTTCTCCTGTATAACATCATTTTGCAACTAAGCACCCGTAATGAGGTAGAAGTTGTAAATGCGAGAGGGTAATTCCTCTACGTAAGGCCCCTTTCCTTAGCCGACACATTCACTAAGATAATTAAAGTGAAAACTGGTGTCGCCAAACCCAAACAAAACCATGGAAAACCAGGGCCATATACCGTGTATACTGATCACTTTGAGCCTCGTTGCTGTGAATGCGTGAGCTGACTCTCTGGAATCTGGAATCAAATAATGATGATCTATAGGTCATCACGAAAGAATATATTCTTTCCTGAATATATGTCATAGAATATAGGTCATAGGAAAGAATTTATTCTTTCCTAAAGCTGGTTCGTGGATATATGACACTATCATATTATATTTGCCAATAACAGTAGTTTTAATGCTCGTAACAGCCCCCATTAGTTTAATCTCGGCGGAAGAAAAATTCACCACTAACAACAAAAAGGTAAGATTAAAGGAGCCACGGAAGTATTTCCGAAAGAACTTCCGCGAAGAGACTGATCTAAGGAAAATGTCGAGCGCCTTCTAAAATAAATATTTACAACAGATTTACAAACTTGAAACATTTCGGATTAGTCACAACGTACTTACAACTTTATTATTTTATGTATCATATTCGTTTTATTCCACTTCTATTCGGCCAGAACTTGTGTTCATGCTGTGATAAATTATTTGCCATGTCTATGAAACACAGTTTGTAAATTCGTGTACGCTATAGTTTGATATAAACGTAGTTTACAAACTGCACGTTGTCACTTATCTTCAACTGAGTCGCTTAGTAGATAGCATAAAGGGAAACATTATATTTTAAAAGAGAATGGGTGTAATGAATACGGATATCGATATTAGCGCTATATATATTTGTAGTTAACACACACATTATATTTGTTTCGGACAAGTGAGTTATTTCTAGTACTTCAAAAACGTTGCTGCTACGCAGCAAGATATCGAGCACAGAAGCGCTATAAGAAATCTCTGATAATAATGTATGAGTTACGTTGATCGTGTCAATATGTTACAATTAATCACTGTATGAAATACATAGCAGGCGCGTATCCAGGGGGTGTTGGGGGCGCGCGCCCCTTCCGGTAAGAAAAAGAGGAGAGAAAAAAAAGAGAAGAAAAAGGGAAAAAAGAGGGGGGAAAAGAGGAGGAGGAGAGAAAGGAAGGGAAAAGAAAAAGAAGAAAGAGAGAAAAAAGGAGAAAAGGAGGGTGTAAAAGAAAAAAAAAACGCCAAGGGAAGAGAAAGGGGAACAGTGACATCATTACAGCGCTGATCCCTATTATATACACATGGCCGGGTAGCCAGTGACGGATCGAGGATTTCGGAAGGGGCTTGCGCCGCACCCTACCCTAACTCCATTTTTGACGTTTCCATTTTTTCTCTCTCACTAATGTATCTATATATACTATATATGGTCTATCATAACGCGTGTGTGTATGAACGCCTTAAACAATTGTGCTATGAAACCAACTGTGGCTGGTCTCGAACTCGAAGGAGTCGTCGGGGAACATGACGCATTTCGGGAAGAGGGCGGACGCCCCCCCCCCGAGTATATATTTTTTTTTATGATATCGCTAGTAATTTCAAAATAGAAAATGCTTAGATGCAACTCAGAAGGCATGGGAAGTGTCATTTCCAGCGATCTGGGAGGCATTTTCGGCCAAAATTTTCTTGTACGCTTAGCGCCAACTCGTGGTGGCGCTACGCTTAGATAGTTTGCCTACAGGCTTCGCCCGCCCCTTGGCAAATTTTTCGCTACGCGCCTGTTCGAATTTGTAAAGCAAACAGCAGATATGACATCATATCAGTGAGCATGAAAATGGCGGTTCCAGGTTGAACAGCTTCAAAACTGTCGATGTGTGTAGTCATAGGAACCCAATTTGATTTGGGGGGCTGTAACGACTTGCCCGAAAAATATAACCTAAATTTTTTCGCGCGCAAAGCGCGCGTTCACCATGTCAAAGTCAATACCATATAAGCAAGCATCGGTTATTGCATCGCAAGCCATCGTGCACCGTACGGTCCGTGGAAATTGCGCAGTATACCGCGGGATGCTAATGTAAACAACGAAATGTCTTATGCATAAAGCATGGAGGTCAAATTATGTCAAATTCTCTTTTACATTAGTAATGGCGTTATGGCGAATAAGTCGGCCAAGCTTATAGAACTTTAATTTAATTATCAAGGAGATTCATTTCCTTTAGCTACATCATTGCAATTTATTTTTCTTTCAGTAGCCCCCCCCCCCCCCCGCATCTATACGCCTATGTGTGTTGTGTTCGGTTTCGGAAATATCTGGTATTTTTTCATTTCCTTCAACCATGTTTTATAATAGCCGTTATAAGAAGGTTTAATATTTGTACACCAAAAAATTATTTTCGAAAATTGCCTAACCAACATTCTTAATCATACTTCCCACTACTAGTGTAATTTGACCGGTCTGTTAGGGTTGAAGGAGGTTTTTCTATTTTGGTTGTCAATGGATGACATTTTGTGCAACATTATGGGCATGTTTTGAAGTGAATTTATTCACGAGAAATTTGAAGTTTCAAATTCGGAACAAATAATGGAAGTGCCATTTCCGGTGATCTAGGGTGCATCAAAACCAGAAATTTTCTTGTACGCTGCGCGCCAACTGATGGTGGCGCTCCGCTTAGATAGTAATTCGCGCCCCCGGGTTAGAAAATCCTGGATACGCCCCTGCATAGGGTAGTAATATGATATCAGTAACGATGAGTCACAATGACTCATGATGTACACTTTACAATGGGACTATAAGAACTGAATATTTACATGATATTGAAAATAAAATACAATTGATCAAGCTAGACACACTTCTAGATTTGTGAACCAGATTCAGTCCAGTTCCAGCCTCCAAAACTATTTGCTCTTTTCTCTTTTATTCTGAACAGGATTTTAATGAACGGAAGCATGTCAATAGTTTAAAGTCAATACATGTTTTCAAAAGTACTCAAAGCCTGTCAAGACAGAAATAATGGACTAAATAGACATTATCATGTGTCAAATAGGGGATTGATGTTAGGGTAGCAGAGCAATGTAAACTGGACATGGGTGACCTTTATTCGACTTCTCTAGCATGTTTAAAGCCAATCTGATTGCTTTTATGGTAATTACATGTGATATGTATGAGGATAGCTTTGAAGTATTGAAATTTGTCTTGCAACTCCTGCTGTCAATCGGCCCGAGTGAATTCAGGATTTGGAAAAGGCACCCAAGAAAAGTAACATTTTGGACGTGAAATGTGGTATTCCGAGGCATAGTTATTATAATATAAATGAGGTGTGTAATTTGGTATACATGCACGGTTGTGCAAATAACTACCCGTTAACCCCTTCCACCCTTCCAGATCCGTGTCTTGTACCAGGTACCAATTTACGGTTATTTCCATAAGTAAACGTGCCGAGGGTGACTTATTTGATCAATATATTAGATAAATATCATTATCAACGACCATATCAAATCTACTTGTCGCTGATTGGTTAATCTTTTAAGCTGATTTATTTATAACCTACTCACCATATCTTCTCCTCTCATATTGAGCAATACAGTTTACACAATGTCAACAAATTATTTTGTGAATTTTGTGCTGTCATTTACTCACCAGGATATTGGATCAGACTTCATTCTGCACCTTCTATATGACCCTCCCTAAGGAGGGTGGTTTTATTGAAAGAATTTATAACGTAATATTAATATTCATTAGATATTTACATAATCTTCATAATCCCTATGACATAGTATGTCAACTTTTGGGCGCTTTGTAAAGGTACTTTTTGGTTCATGATAGTATTTTTGGGATCGTGGAATTTTATTAGAAGAGAGAAAACAAACTAGAATTACTTCTAGTAAAATACTAAATCATCATAAGAGCTATAAGCATTGTAAGTCGACCAAACACAGTAAAGTATATAACTCTAGCGACCTAACACAGTAAATATATAACTCAAGCGACCAAACACAGTAAAGCATATAACTCAAGCGACCTAACACAGTTAATTATATAACTCAAGCGACCTAACACAGAAAAGTATATAACTCAAGCGTTCCATCCGAATACACTTGATTTCACAATACCTATAACAGTACGTATGGTTCATGTAGTTCACAGTCCTACTATGAATTAATATAAACATGTATATAAGTACTGGTTAGAATAACACTTGTCATTCTTTGGTTGTATTTGATATTGTAATATGTATTGAGTATATCATAATTTCTCCATTAATCTACCCCACTCAATCTCCACACAATCCACGCACACACAAACCCATCACCAATGACACCTCTGGTCTATTACATCTTATTACATTGTTGATTTGCGATCTTCTTAAATGCATTATAACATCTTACACTGAGATTTGCTTGACCATACTATGTCAGATATGGTAATGTACAATATTTAACTATTATCCAAAGTTCATTTTAGCAAACGGTCAATGCCACTTAGAGAAATTGTAACTTTTATACTGTGCAGTTGGAGCAATGCATTGAAATTTTCAGATAGATTTAATGTTGACCGTAGGGTGATGGGACACTCTAAATACAGGAGTTACGTAGCTGATATTAGACGTTTATATCACGGAAGCTGGAAACCTAGGAATAGAGAAAGAAAATAAATTATTGCAGGAGAGTATAGTAGGAGAGTGTTCGCGTAAACGTTGATGTTATTCACATTTAAAGAATTTTGAACCAGAATGAGACACTTCTTTCGAGCTTCAAACCAACTTTTCTTCTGCAATAAAGTCTGCACGCGTAGGTAATTATGACATCTACAGCGTACAAGTATTACTTAAACTTGCATGCAAAATAACCAACATGTGATCGTTGAAAAAAAAAAATCCAATATAAGGTGCCTGGGGTTCTTACCCAAATACTTTTTGTTTACATCAAATGGTTCATTCTGAGGCAAATTAGATTCTATAGGAGGTCAGATAGTTAAGTCTAAACGCAATCACTTATTTGTCGATTGAAAACAAAAGGGGGAAGACGCCCTCTCCTGGGTCGGTACTTGATATCGGAGTCAATGATTCGAAGTTACAAATATTTGATAATATGACCTCCAAACGTTGACTTAGCACATCAATTACAGAACGTAAGACGGTGACGTTCATTTAGTAAATGTGTAAGTGGGGTCAGAGACAGGGATCTTGAATAGGTATGCGATGAGGTCAGTAACAGGGTTAGTGAATATATAAGTGATGGGGTCAGTGGCAGGGTTATAATATATATATATATATATATATATATATATATATATATATATATATATATATATATATATATAGTTACATTGACTTACACATTAAATTTAATCTAACCCTAACCCTGAACCGACCCTAACCAAAACTTTTAAATGAACGTTTTAGAGGACGGAGAACATTATAAAGCTATTAGCGACAAAAAAAAGTGAAAACATTAGGTCGACACTGAAATGTCGACCTTAGGTACACTGTTGACCTAAGGTACACTTTTTTACCATAAACTGTCGACCTAAGGTACATATTATGTTTATATATATATATATATATATATATATATATATATATATATATATATATATATATATATATAACTATGGATCCTACCTTAGGTCGACAGTTACATTGACTTACACATTAAATTTAATCTAACCCTAACCCTTTTTTCTAACCCTAACCCTGAACCGACCCTAACCAAAACTTTTAAATGAACGTTTTAGAGGACGGAGAACATTATAAAGCTATTTGCGACAATAAAAAAGTGAAAACATTAGGTCGACCCTGAAATGTCGACCTAAGGTACACTGTTGACCTAAGGTACATTTTTTTACCATAAACTGTCGACCTAAGGTACATATTATGTATATATATATATATATATATATATATATATATATATATATAGAGTAGAGTAGGTTGGCGTCTATCTTGGCGCAGAGTGCTCTATGTCCATTGGACAGAGCGGAATATTTGTTGATACTAGATGAGACTAGTGGAACACTAGTTGTTGTCTGAAGATCGCAATAAAGCGTGAAACTCCGAGTTACAACTACTAGTGTTCCACTAGTCTCATCTAGTATCAACATATATATATATATATATATATATATATATATATATATATATATATGTGTGTGTGTGTGTGTGTGTGTGTGATGGGGTCAGTGACAAGGTTAGTGAATATATAAGTGATGGGGTCAGTGACAGGGTTAGTGAATATGTAAGTGAACTAAAACATACTAATGAATATTGATCAAAACTACAATTAATCGTAACATCAAATCAAGGCAAAGGCAAAGACACAATGCCATTAATCTTAGCCTTGTAAACTGAACATACCAATCTAATGTAGTCTTCTTCAGTGAGATCAGTGTTGTCGATTTTGTGCTGGAACAATAAAACAAATTTAAAACTCAGATCAAGACAGCCGGGCGTAAAGGTACTTCTATCTTCATGCGATTACATTTCAGCACTAACGAATATTTTCATTTACATTGGTGCGTTGATTTCAACCTAAAGTATTGCTTAACATCTCGAAAAATCAACGAAATATGATTCGGAAAGAAATCCACCAGGGAATTTCTGACAGAAATGTAATGTTCTTTTAAAAAATGATGAAAATAATTCATGAATCATAAAGTAAGTCACATTATTGATATTTTGTTATTATATAAACTGATCCATACCTGCCAAGTACCAGAGTTGAGATTCAAACGATACCAAACTTCTGATGGATACCATAAAACTGAAAAGAGATGGAAATGTCTTAAATTTAGTAGAATGACTTATTTTCTAAGGACCATCGTTTAGATCTTCAGTACAAAACTTTAGTCGTACAATTACAAGTGACGTCATACAAAGTATCTGACGGCATACAAAGCACAATGACGTCACACCTGCCTGTCATGATTTACTAAACCTTAAACAATAGATACCAAAACCATCGGTATACATACAGTAATCAATTATTTCAAGTATTTAATTCCGTGTAGATTTCTTAAAGGGTGTTAAATATTTAGAAGGATGCTAGTCATTGTTAATGCAAATAATGCATTACAAATGTAACACAACACGTGTGTTACGTGTCAATGTAACATGTATTTTAACACTAAGCCTGTTGTAATTATAAGATGTATATGCAGATAAAGTTTTATTTTCACGATTTCATCAATTACCTTCAACATTATTTTCATTTAGTGACGTCAATGTTGCACGACGATGAAATCCGACGGGTAACAACGAATAGTTAAATCTGTGGAGAAAAAAAAATTGAAAATAGAACAATGATTTCACTTTGAAATTCCTGCGATTACAAACAACTACTGCCATTGAATCCAGGGTCTTCAGTACAGGTTTGTACCAGGGCCTCATATGTACGAACATTTACAAGATGATACATCATCCCAGTAGAGTAGGTCCTGACCATGGACGTAGGAACCTAATTTGAATGGGGGGGGGGAAGGGATGGGGTTGTAACGATTTACCTGAAAATGTAATCAATATGGTAGGGCGTACTGGTGAAGCCCCACTTTTGAACTTCGAATTCGTTATAAGGAATATTTCATAACATCGTCTTGGACAGAGAAGAAAAGCATGGAATTCGAACTGTGTCGAAACTCCACAACATTAATGTCAGGTTATAATCAGACAAGCTTAGAACGTTAGTCTAAGTAACAGAGGCTGAGTTTTGTACGGAAACAATAATTCTCATCAAAATTATTATTGCAGTTTAGTAGTTTTTTGGCAGTGCTTGAAACAATATCAGCATATTGTCTGAATTCCAGTGAAATGTATTCTTGTTTTTCTTGAGGGGGGAGGGGAGGGGGGTACAGTCCCCTCTCCCCGGCTTCTTCGTCTATGATCCTGTCGGTAACTTACCCCTCAAAAGGAGTATGATATTCTTTTAGAGGACTGGGGTATGACCTACCGGAAGTGATGTCATCGCTACCAAAACTAACGAGAGGAGGCGCATATGGAGTAGGTATAACATTCGTAGTATTCGTATACATTACAAATGCCCCGAAGTCCATAAATAATGTAATCAGCAATTTTGACATAAATACGTCAGTGAATTGCAATCTGACATTGCACATCTTGTAAAACCTTTTTGTCGTTCCAAAAAACAGGAGTCATACAGTGTCCTTCTTGAACAAAATGATTTTGGATAAAAAGTTATCTACTAGTGGACTTGTGTTGTCCTGTCCTTGTACTCTTACTACTCACTTCCACGGGTGCTTTTATTAATGATGAACTAAGAAAGCTTACTCGAAGAACCACTTGAAATTATATTTATTTATCTACGGCAATTCTTTATCCACTACTCCATGTTACACCGGTCTACATACATTTATCTGCGGCATTTCTTTATCTACTACTCCATGTTACATCGGTCTACATACATTTATGTACGGCATTTCTTTATCTACTACTCCATGTTACACCGGTCTACATACATTTACCTGCGGCATTTCTTTATCTACTACTCCATGTTACACCGGTCTACATACATTTATCTGCGGCATTTCTTTATCTACTACTCCATGTTACACCGGTCTACATACATTTATCTACGGCATTTCTTTATCTACTACTCCATGTTACACCGGTCTACATACATTTATCTACGGCATTTCTTAACCTACTACTCCATGTTACACCGGTCTACATACATTTATCTGCGGCATTTCTTTACCTACTACTCCATGTTACACCGGTCTACATACATTTATCTACGGCATTTCTTTATCTACTACTCCATGTTACACCGGTCTACATACATTTATCTACGGCATTTCTTTACCTACTACTCCATGTTACACCGGTCTACATACATTTACCTGCGTCATTTCTTTACCTACTACTCCATGTTACACCGGTCTACATACATTTATCTACGGCATTTCTTTATCTACTACTCCATGTTACACCGGTCTACATACATTTATCTGCGGTATTTCTTTATCTACTACTCCATGTTACACCGGTCTACATACATTTATCTACGGCATTTCTTTATCTACTACTCCATGTTACACCGGTCTACATACATTTATGTACGTCATTTCTTTATTTACTACTCCATGTTACACCGGTCTACATACATTTATCTGCGGTATTTCTTTATCTACTACTCCATGTTACACCGGTCTACATACATTTATCTACGGCATTTCTTTATCTACTACTCCATGTTACACCGGTCTACATACATTTATGTACGGCATTTCTTTATCTACTACTCCATGTTACACCGGTCTACATACATTTATCTACGGCATTTCTTTATCTACTACTCCATGTTACACCGGTCTACATACATTTACCTGCGGCATTTCTTTATCTACTACTCCATGTTACACCGGTCTACATACATTTATCTGCGGCATTTCTTTATCTACTACTCCATGTTACATCTGTCTACATACATTTACCTGCGGCATTTCTTTATCTACTACTCCATGTTACACCGGTCTACATAAATTTATCTGCGGCATTTCTTTATCTACTACTCCATGTTACACCGGTCTACATACATTTATCTGCGGCATTTCTTTATCTACTACTCCATGTTACACCGGTCTACATACATTTATCTGCGGTATTTCTTTATCTACTACTCCATGTTACACCGGTCTACATACATTTATGTACGGCATTTCTTTATCTACTACTCCATGTTACACCGGTCTACATACATTTATCTGCGGTATTTCTTTATCTACTACTCCATGTTACACCGGTCTACATACATTTATGTACGGCATTTCTTTATCTACTACTCCATGTTACACCGGTCTACATACATTTATCTGCGGTATTTCTTTATCTACTACTGCATGTTACACCGGTCTACATACATTTATGTACGGCATGTCTTTATCTACTACTGCATGTTACACCGGTCTACATACATGTATCTACGTCATTTTTTTATCTACTACTGCATGTTACACCGGTCTACATACATTTATGTACGGCATTTCTTTATTTACTACTCCATGTTACACCGGTCTACATACATTTATCTACGGCATTTCTTTATTTACTACTCCATGTTACACTCGTCCACTCAGTCTTATTTAGCCTCAAGAGAAACACTCCAAGAGAGTTCCCTTCGACAGACTTAACGGGGCCTGGGTGATCTTACCTTATAAGTGTTTAGTGTATAAGTGTTTAGTTAGATAAGCCAGTGATAATAAATAGGTTTACTTTAATATATGCTAGCAAATATTAAAGGTCAATTGTGACGAATTGGTAAGATAGGGAGTCACGATCGTATCTTTGATTTTGGTTGTATAACAGTGAAAGGAACAGAGGGCAGCACAGCTAAATAGCACGTCAAAATGTGACGTCATGTTAATCCATGATTCATGGCTAGGTAGTACGCTAACGGTTCACACTAATACTTAATTAAGAGTGTGAGTGACGGGTGCACAGCATGGGTATGTTGTTTAATAGACTGTTGTCGATGGCCTCTGACATGTAGAAAGATATGTACTTTTACAAACAACATGGTATGTTGCTTAATAGACTGTTGTCGATGGTCTCTGACATGTAGAAAGATATGAACTTTTACAAACAACTGTATTAATGTTTGCGTGTCTTTCGTCTTCTTCTTTTTGGTGATATTTTGGTGTTTTTGTGGCAAGAAGAAATAAAAGTGTTTTTATTTTCTCTTTGGAAATCCGAAAAATTGCCATGTCTCGTACAAAACGTCCCAAACAAGGTCGGTGGTATAATGTTTTTGCGAAACACATTTTACCTCTATAGTATTCGCTTAACTTGGTCAAGATGTAGAAAATAGTTACTTCGAAAATATAAACAAATGGCAATTTTTTTACACCAAACATACATACATGGATGAACTTACCAGTTTCTTATTTTTATTAGGCCTATGTCTTTTCAATAAATTTAAAATGTCTCCAAATTACCATTGATCAATGTTCATATTTTTAAAATCGTCGTTTTTGCATTGCTATAATATGAACTTGACTTTATACATTAGTACCAAGTCTGTTTCATTAGGCTCCATTGTAATCCACAATAAACTTATTATCGGAGAGACCACGCTTATGTATTTTTTGAAAGCTCTTTTTCGCGCTAAAGCAGTATACAATGATATATAACGTTAATTACAATAAAAATAAATTATTTGGACATCAAAGAGAGTAATTCTTTAGATACTACAAAAGTGCGTTCGTTGGCCACCACCCCCCCCCCCCCTCCACTGACCGCCGTCATTTTTGTCTTTAATGCATTTAAATCATTCTAATTCACTTCCTGAAAGCTTGTTGCCATCTGTATTTTGAGTTTGTTTAGTCGTATCATTCTGACTATTATGTAATACTTACACACTACGAGACCTACTAATGGTTAAACTTACAACCAGTTGATTGTTCTTAAACAGCGAGTTTCGAAGCGTTTAGACCAATACAGATAGATCTGTGTCCCATAATGTTAACAGTGCTGCATGTTTGTGCAAACTCTTACACTTTTTGTCTAATTTCCTCCTTTCAGGGGTAATTTAAGTCCATTTTCATACCACGGTCATGTACTATACGCTTACGTTACATTAGTTTTTGTAAATAAACATATTATGGTCACATATCCGGTAGTGCGTCGATCACCTCCTCGGTTCATGAAACAAATATGTTAATTATGCTTAAATTTAGTCATATAAAAGCCTTTCACTTTGTAAAGAAAAAGGGTTTAACACAGCATCATTTCAAAATCCACAGATTTAGTATACGGGTTCTTTGTTTTTGCACAGTGAAAGCTGTAATAAACACCTGAGGTAATAACTTGATCGTTAGTTCTCAAAGTATCGTTAAACCTTATTTACAACTAATATAGGTCTATTGGACAAAACCATGTTCCAGTCAACAATTAATCCTACGCTATTTGGGGTTAGAATTAACGTTCAAAATGTAACAATTTCTTTCCAGTATGTATCCTGTAGTTTTATGACTAACTGTTTTTAAAGTAATTTAGTAAACGAGTGTACTTACATTAGGAGGAGGTCAACGGGACAGTGGTTTGACGACCCTTCTATAGTGTCGCAAATTTATCAAGAAATATCCCAAATAATCAAATAGGTACAAACTTCATCCAGGAAAGAAGAATTCAGAAGCGAAGACTATAAAGTATGCGGATAATATGACGTCAAACTGATACAATTGATAGCTATATACAATCCTCTTCCACCAGCAGTCACGTCCTCAACCCTAAAGCGCTGCACCTTCTTTTAGTCTTGGTGATGAGCTCGCAATATCCGTCATATTATTGAGTAACGTAAAAGAAATAGAACCGAAGGTACCAGCGAGAAGACTTCGAACGAACTTTTCATAGATTTACAACGCTGTGAAAATACGGCCGACATACCTTTGCTTGATGCACCATGAGATTAACATCTAACAATAATAATATCATTTTTAATGATGAAAATTAAATTAATTAATCGTAAAAGGAATTAAATCATTTTAACTGCTATCATCATCAAACTGGAAATAAACGTTCGAAAATTACCACTGTCAACTAAAATAAGTGCTTACAACCTATATATGCCTATGCTGGAATACGGGAACTTAGCGACGCGCAGATCTGTACGTTATGTTTACAGATAACGATGATGGAACTCTTGATTTGCAGCTTAACAAGTTCCTAATATCGATGGTTCGGTCATATTACACTATATAATCAAATGCTCTAAATTTGTGCATGCGAAATGTTTGTTGTTTAATCCCAGTAAATGGATTAAAATATTTCACAAATTATTTGATGCTGAGACTAAAGAATATAAACTTGGGTTTTTCACCATGACAGCAATTAATATTCAAATGGTGTTATAATCAATTATGATCATTAAATGCAATTTAGAAGGTTGATCAAGAAATTCCGAAGAGAAAAGGAAAAACAGTCAAGACTAGAGCACGTGGTGCTTTAAACATTGAAAAACAAATGAAAATTAACGTCACCAAAGAAATCGTGCTTGCCTGGACATTATACTTTCATGGAGACATTTTGTTATTAGTATTGTTAGTAGTAAAGAAGTTATTACACTGAAATTGTATCGGAAGGTACAACAACGCCGTTGAATTACGCAAAACAATGAATGCCGATCAATTGATGCATTAGCGTGACATAGTTCATTTGATACTTCGTTTAAATCGGTTGTCATATCAAGTTAGGTTTTGGCTCTAATTAAGTTTACAAGAAACGTTTTTCTTCTGGAAATGATGACTAATTTACTTTAATTACGAAAAGTATTGAGTCACATGTGAATGTGTATTTGTTCTGGTTTCTATGTATTCAACACAAATGATAGACAATGACTTCACTAAATAAATCCGCCTCTATCAAGAAAGTCAAATTCACCTTGTTCTAATTTTTCCTTTTGGGCTTGGGTGGTGATTGACCATCGGAGGATGTTCAAAACATCATTTTTAACCATAACATTAATAATACAATTACTTGTTAAGCCGATATTTAAATTAATATATTTATCCAAATTGATGATCACAAAGGTCGTTAAAAGTTGCTTCTTTTATTAAGAAAATCATGGGCTAGTTAAAGTTAATGAATTCTGGATAGTATTTCTAATTGTTGATGTGACAATATCCTAGGTCTTGGAGAAGTGAACTATTGCTAGTTTGTAAACTAATATCGTTTATTCCAGATTAAAAATATGAACAATGATTTACATTGGAATGTGTACTCACATGAGATGACGAGAGGTCAACGGGATATTACTTTGACATCCAATATCTGTTAATCTCCAAACACTTTCGCGAAGTCAGGAAGTTAAAATTACACGAACTTCACCACCTGATAAGAACTGGTGTTATGCTATAGTTTAAAGTGTATCCCGGTATAAAACCAAGGTGATCCTCTCGAAAAATTAAATCCTCCTTCATAAGGAATCATTTTCTCAGCCCTCGAAAAAATGTATAGGTCTCTGAAAACTATTGATCCTGAATTCATGGTACATCACTTTTGATTACGAAATCATTGCGAAATAATCACAAGGTAAAATCCTGGGATATTGATCCAACGATAATAATATTGCACAAACATTTCCATGGATGTGGAGCACGATGAGAAGGTTACATTGTCTTTTAATTTGTGCCTTTGAAGTAAATATTATTTAACTAAATGGTTACACTATCACTAGCAGTCCCCGTACGTTCAATTGCTATTGTATGGAGTTTATGCACGAGCAACGAGCCTATTCAAGCTATCTTAATGTCTGTTTATAGCTCCATGGTATGACTAACAGAACATCTGTCCCTGGATTGTTCACAAAACTAAAGCCACTTGCGGTTTCTTCTCATTCAGAAAGGGATTTTACTCGTATTGTTATGTTAATCTTACCGGATGTTTCCTCGCATGTCGAAATTATTCCTGAATCACGTTTATGGCAAAGAAAAATACCCACTAATGATATATTCCAGTTTAATTCTGTCAGAAAAAAATGGATTATTGCTCAACGCCGGTCTTGTTTTGAATATGTACTCCAGGTTTTACAACTGAAAATGAAAGCTTATAGGCAATAAAATTGGATGATCGGTTAAAAATTAGACCGATTGTGTGGTGAATAATCGAAGTTCATCAAGGTTTTTTCAATCCTAAATCCTCACTCTGACTATCCTGACCGTAATCCACATTATTCATCTTACGATAGCTTTGATATAATCAGAAAATAACACTGCGGAGTGTTAGCTAAGTGGTTAACGCCGGTGCCTTTCAATCATAAGGTCCCCGGTTCGAGTCACTCCCAGATTAATGTATGTCGTCTAGTTATAGAATTGTTGAAAATAAATAAATATATATATATATATATATATATATAATAATAGTCTGAAGATTTTGGTAGCATTCTTAATAAGTCAAAATACGACTGCTTTAAGGTTTATAAAGGGAGAAACATGATCTTTTCGTCACAGATGTGTAAAGAATAACATTTGCTTAAGAGTAAATTCAGGTAAATTAAGATATCATTTAACGATGTAATAATGTATGCAAAGTGAAGGCTTGTACATGAAGAAGAAAAAAAGATACCACTGAATGTGTGTGTTAGAAAACACAAATGTATTGTATCGTGTACTATGGATCCAAACAGTTTCTTTCTTATCAGCAGGTGTAAGACCTCAGTCACATTGTTAGACATATTGATAATATTACCATAGGAGTTAGCATTACATGGCTTGGTCGGGAAGATTGAAGTTACAAATTTACACACACACACACAAGTTCTACTTAAAGTGTCGTGAAATGTTAAATTATTTTCATCCGTTCGTTAACCAAAGATGATCAGGTTTTACCATCGCTCCAGTCACATAAGCCTTCCACAAACATCCCGTTCTTGCCTCACTCTAGAAATGGATCGACTGTCGTTTTCCGTAATATATTCATCTTGGAAATCAATGACTTCCGGCAAAATATAAGTTAAACTTAATGCGTCAAAACTGTTTCACGTTTATTTGACTTCGGCAAGGCAATGTTCATAGTAAGATATTGGACCACATGTGGCCTCAGTACAACCTAAATAATGTAACTCATCCACGCAAACCTCACCCCTTCCCCTCAGTCCAGTCTTGTCATGATATATGTGGTTGTGAATATCTTACCAATAATTGATCGGACGTTATATATGCTAGTGTGTCCAGATTTTCAGCCACCCTCCCTTCCCCCTTCCTTTTTGTATATTGAACTGAAGTGTGTTCTATTATATTTGTTTATTAATTGAATGATTAGCATGCATCAAAACGTTGATTACATAAACACGTAAACAAGGAAAATCATTACTCCATCACTGAACTTTGTGTCAATCTGATATTATCGCTTTCTTAGGATGAATTGTCACAATCTATCAGCTTGCGGTATACCATAAACCGCGGTGTTAACGAGAAGATATTACTCTTGTAATGCTGACCACAAAATCACACCATAAATGATGAAATAAGCCATTCACTCAGTCAAAGAAGAAACTATACCAGATCATACACATAATATTCTGGTTTTGATTGACATCAAGCTATATTTGAACTTACATAACTAAGCCAGAATCATATTTGGTGACAGCGGAATAGCCACAGGTTTCTCGATATTTCTATCGAAGGTCATATGAGGTCAGGTGAAATTGGTAAACATTTCATTCTATACACAAGACCATCACTGAAAGACTCTTATTGCATTAAAATAAAAGTTGATCTATGTTTGTGCAAAGCCAGCCAAAAGCCATGATATATGTTGAAAACAAAATGTAGGAGATGACCAGAAGGAGGAAAATCCGTCCAGCAAAATGCTATTTATCAGTGGTTATCAAATGTCTCTCAAAGTTGGCCCTCATCTAAACTATGTTAATTATCAATTTAAACGTTGTTTGCCATCGTTTGGCACGGCCCTGGGAGTAGGACGAACTTTTTTTTCAAAATCTTTACCTTTTCTTCAAAGATAGCTGACTAACCTACATGTCGCTAGATTCACCTTCATTTAAATATTGTCATTCGCACTTGTCGTAATTAACCTCCAAATCAAGATAACAAATATACAAATGCATCTGGTTACAGTTTGAGGGAATATGACGTTGAAGATGACCTCAACCATACCAATTGTTACATCACATATTTACGTGTGCTTGCATCTACATGGAACGCCAAACAGTCAGGAGTGCTCATGAAAGTATGTATATAGGGCCACACAATACAAATGTTATGCATCCTCAAATCAGGGATCTATACTTTCATGAAACAAATACCGAGGATAAAATTTAGAAAATATTCGCAGGAGGCTGCTCCACTTAACTAGAGTAAAGATACTTGGCTACAAATACATTGACGTTTGTGTATATACTTATATACTTCAAAGAACCTTGAAGGATAACTCGGTTGCTTAGGAAAAAAGATTTTGGTAGCCATTACAAATATTTAGATTACATCTTCAAGTTAGTACATGTGCTAACACTAACACTGCAGTAGAATACAGTAAGCAGACGAAGAAAGGAAACTGATCACAGAATCTTTGATTTTTTTGATTTTTTTGTTTTTAATTTAGTCGATATCGCGATTTCACGGCGGTTCTGAAAGGACAAACAAGTTATAGACTTACTGCTTTAGTACATAACACGACATTCAAAGAAATTGATATTCTTTGTCAAGGTGTTATTTTGAGTTTCAGACTAAGAGGTTAGCGTGACTTATCAACTCGACAAAGTCATATGTTTGATGTGTTGTCAAGTTTATTGCAAAGCAACAACTCGGCAACTTTCTGAAACTCGAAACAATATACAATTATTATTCTGATGTCGTGCTGTACTGACACAGTAGGTCTACATCTTGGCCTTTCAAACCACCATACAATTCAAAAAACAACAATTCAAAAATGTCAAATCAAACTTATCTCTGATGGCTTTTGTAGTCACAAGTTACATATGAATTTGGTTCAATTAAGATACAAAATGGATACCAGACTGCAACAAACTAAATATGCGTTTTTTTTTTGTGGACAAAACGAGGACATGTTGTAATGTATGACAGGTACAATGTAAGGTGTTTTGAACGAAAACGAAACATAATGTAAGGTCCGTGTAAATACTCTTTAGTAGGATTACGGAACGATTACCAAATATTGACATTTACAAGTTAATCACGTGAAACAGCTCATCGAATACAAACTGTAAGGCTAACCGACTGTATTCTTTCACATTACCTAGGTTCATTATACAAATAGATCTCCCAGTAACTTTGTGTAATAACATGAATGATAAAAGCGGTGAAAGATAGCCAAAAAAAAAAAAAAAGACAAAAGAACCAAAAAGGAATGAAGAAAAAACAATAGAAGGATCGCAAATTACGGAAACATTTATACACAATGTGCTATATTGGATATAATATATAGAAATTTAAGCTGCTATTCATGAAAGACGATTAAGAGTTAATTTTAAATTTTCCTTTCTTAACAATTTGCTAGTGGAAGATTACACCAGAAATGGGTACAATAATATGTGCACAACGAGGGGATAACATGAAAGGACCTGTTTGTTTGCTTGCAAGCGTCTTAAAGCGTCTTGGACAATTAAAGTCAAATATAAGAAACTGCAAAGACGTGGTAACAACAACATATTTTCATGAAATTCTTACATTGTGTAAAATATTCTGAAATAATTAGCAATTATAAAACCTTTGATCAAATGTTTCGAGTGAATTGTTGAACTACTATTGGTCTCAGCCATGACTAAACTACAAGACCTTCCATATATAGAAGTACGATCATTGATTTCAAGATTCAGTGCTCTAAATGTTCACATTGCCATTATCGTGTTCGAATTATTATTGAATGACGTAACAGACTCGTCACTGGATTGTCTTTAATCGGCTGTAATGGAACTTAAGGGAAGATACATAACTAAAGTATACATGAATATACACGTCTAGCTTGCGTAGTGAAAAGATAAAGGAGAGTACAATAGAAAGCCATTCATTATCTTTAAATTAACTGATTAAGTACAAAATATTAATGTGATGTAATGATCATTATATTACGTAATATACACGTCATCGTAAACCATACCACATATTATGTTTACAGTGGGCTTTAAAATCCATAGATTACAGAATGAACATTGAAAAATGAACAAAGGCAAAAGCAAAAGCAACAAAAAAAAAAGCGCAAAGCACCCCCACCCCAACAAAAACAAATAAAAACAATTAAAAAATTAAAATTAAAATTAAAACTGGTAGCTGTAAGTGAATGTAAAAGTTGAATAAACTGTCATTACTAGTAAAAACAATCGGTAACAGGAAATATTTAAGCTAAATAAGACAAAAATCCAAAGTAAATGACTTGATGTTAACTGGAAATATCTTGATGTTCGATATACACCAACACGTCCTCCATATTGTTTTCTTCAGGAAGACAAATTCGATAGAACAGATCAATTAAAGTGTAACATGCAATTGTTGACCTATGATAGATATCACAGTGTCTTTAACACATTCGATGAATTTTCAATAAGATTACTTTATGAAAAAAACGCAAACAGTAACAAAACTAAATATTTTTTAATGGTTTCGAAGTTAATAAAAATATACGTATAAGTTTCATGTAATTGTCGAAAGACAAAAGTAAGCATTGAAGGTTAAATCATTAAACTGAGAAATTACATTGGTAGATTATACAACCAGCTTCACAATTGGTTATTCTTTGTAAAAGATACACAATTAATACTACGTTGATCCTCATTCCCACCCCAAGGTTCACGAATTTCAAAGTGATTATTCTGATCCGACTTGAACGCTGAAAACGTTAGATAAAAATATGACAAATGGGTTTCCTAACTTTTAGTTAGTTAGGTGGGACCAATCAATTGGGATATTCAAATAAAAAAGTTCCCCTTGACAAGAATGACTTTATTAGCTGGGGGAGGCCTTGGCTCTGGCGAGGGGCAAAATACCTTCTATATTAGGAATTCGGTGAACAGAGTGCTTGCGTCAGCAGAGTACAGAACAGCCATCGGGTGGTCACTAATTTAGGTTGATTATCCCGGGGAGGGTGATCCCAGGTCTTGGGCGGAGGTCTAGCTCTCTGCCGTCTCATATTTTCTTTATTTTGTTTCTTTATTTTTTTCTGCTTCCAAACGTTGAAGGTAACTGTCTATACTTATGCCTACCGTATTAAATTGTATACACTTTCATATATTTTACGGTTCCTCCCACATTTTTCCTACCTGCAGGGGCTGCATTCTGTCCATCTCGAACAGGATTACATTCCCTACCTATATTATATCTAGTATTTGTACATAAACTCAGAAATGAACGACATAGAAGAAAAGTAAAGTAAAAAAACGTAAAGAAAAAAAGTAAAGCATCTCGAGATAGCCTAACAAGACTGAAAAAAAGAGCAAAATATGAACTGATAATAGATGTTGAATAAGTACATATATTAAAATGAATAATTAATAATACCAATACATAATCAAATTTAAAAACAAAATTCTCGCGTACATTTGATTTGACTACAAATGTGTGTATTTTGAGTCAACTTGTAATTTCCAGAATCTTAGGTCAACTTGGCATTTTTATCATCTGGTGGTAGCGTACAGAGTGGTTTAACGATTGGATTTACATTCATCGTAAAAACAGAAACATTAAAGAACTGAGACAAGAATAACACTCATTGCCTCTGATTTCAGAACTATTTGGTGTTAAAATGGTGTTACCATTACGTAACATTAGTATGGTATTACCATTACGTAACATCAGTATGGCCTTACCATTACGTAACATAGGTATCGTATTACCATTACGTAATATTAGTATGGTATCACCATTACGTAACATCAGTATGATGTTACCATTACGTAACATCAGTGTGGTATTACCATAATGTAACATCAGTATGGTATTACCATTACGTAATATCAGTATGGTATCACCATTACGTAACATCAGTATGGTGTTACCATTACGTAACATCTGTATGGTATTACCATTACGTAACATCAGTATGGTATTACCATTACGTAACATCAGTATGGAATTACCATTACGTAACATCAGTTGAACTCTTACTGCGTAGTATATTCTGAGAAAATGCAGCAAAAATATCAAATATCATTACAATGTGACATCTGATAGTCCGTTTAGTGCAGCATGCGAGTACAATTACACATTCACTACTTCAATTATCCGTTTAATGTAACAAGGAATTATACATTCACTATATTAGATATCAGTAGTTGATCCGTGTAATGTATCAAGGAATTACACATTGGATATATTTTTAAGCTTTAGTTAATCATTGCAAATTCATAACTTGATCATAACCTACATTCACTATGATATTACGCAATGATATTTAATCTATATGATAAAGAACACGATTACACATTCTCTATGTCTACATAACAGCAGTCAATCCGTTCCATATGTCACGTGAATGAACAATCGCTGTATGAAGAAGTAGCACTTAATGCGTTCTATACATCACGTGTCTACAAACAATAATGATTTCAGCAGAAATGGAAGGCAATGTCCCTTCAAGATTTATTTTAATGTTATTTGAAACTAAAAGTCGAGCATCGTTGATAATTAATATCTACTTGTAAAATATGATCAATAATCAGAAAGGAGAACACGGTTCACCAATGATAAATGATGAGTTGAACACAAACATTGCGGGACGTTGGTTGTTCTCTTCTAGAATGTTCTTCAACGTAAAGCTAAGTGGTGCGGACACGCAGTGCGATGTGAAGGTCTAACTTCTGCAGTACTGTATGATTTACCTTACGGCTGCAAACGTAATCCAGGCCGTCCACATATGTGTTGGATCGACAACTTAACCATATGGTGCGCTGGTTCTGCAAACCAGCTGATTGAAGATGGCAGACGTCGGATTAATATTATTTAGTGCTGTGAACCTCATAATGTGTATGTTCTTTGAGGAGGTCGACTGGCCAATTTGAATTATGACTATTGATCGGTTAACTAAATAAAACAGTCTACTATGGCATCTACAGAGATATTATTGAGACGAATGTCAGTCTATCTGCTCTCTCTCCACCCCACCCCCTATCATCACCTTTCTCTGTCCAACTCTCTCTCTCTCTCTCCACCTCTCTGTCTCCCTCTCTCTGTGGAAGAGTACATGTTAGACAGTCTGCTGTTCTTCAAGGAGATACAGCAACTTCAAAAATGTAACCTAGAAAGAAACAAATTATTACTGTTTAAAAGTGTTGTGACCTCGACAAACTGTTGCAGTTAATGAAGGGATGACACAAAACATCAGATATCACCTGCTACACATACTAACGGAGATCCCTGCTTCACATAATAACAGTCATCACTTGCTACACAAATTAACAGAGATCCATGCTACACATAATAACAGGCACCACCTGCTACACATACTGACAGAGATCCTTGCTACACATTTAAAAAGGCACCACCTTCTATACATACTGACAGAGATCTCTGCTACACACAATAACAAGCATCACCTGCTACACATACTGACAGAGATCCCTGCTTCACATAATACAAGGCATCACCTGCCACATGACCCTGACAGAGATCCCTGCTACTGGAATGGATTTTTTTACTGATCTCTTTGTGAGATTTTATTTAGTGCTATGAAATATTTAGTATAATTTATCGTATTCATTTGAATTATTGATAACATTTTGATTTCAGTTGATACTAATGATTTAATTATACGCTCCATGTGTTCCCTCTGACTGATGGGTGTTATGATTTGTTGTTACGTAATATGTCTGTTGTCTCTGCCTATCAAATTAAAGATATCAATATGTGACAGAAGGAGAAATCAAACATTAGTGTTAACGTATATTAAGAGATTCTACACAACTCAGCAAAGAGTTGATTTTTGAGTCGTAAAACTTGACCGACTTAATCAGAGTACCATATAATAATATAAAAAAAACACTACTGAACTTTATATTGTTGGACCGCGTTCAAGATCCGATTTACTCCGTGATTATTAAATTTGACTATATTTTATGACAGTAATATGACAACTAAGATATCATAATTAGCTTCAAATATGAACTTACTATTATATCTCATCCTTCGTACATATGAGCGCTAAGGTAACATCTGAGGCTCATCAATATAAGTGACTGGACTTTTAAGTCTAATATACAGATCATTAGTTCAGTTCCTTGGGTACAAATCAAAACTCAGTGTCAAACATAACAATGACAAATTTTACTGGATGCCATTCAGAGGTGTTATGTTGTTTATATCAAGTTAAAAGTAACAGTAACATTTAGGACTGCACAGGGGAGTCATCACGAATTTAGCATCAAGGGAACATTCCAGAAATGTAGCTTATCATAAAGGAGAATATACGGAAAACATTAACTATGGAAGGGGAACTAGAACCCAGTTCGTTTTATTTGACTATAACATATTAAGACAATACTTCTGCCTTATGCCACCATTCAATTTATTCTCACACTTAATCTTGTGTACTCAAATACTCTTCCATATAGCGGCAACATAATACTAGTGATTTAGTATTACTATGTTCCCACTGTCTATTTTACAATATAGTAGAATCAGATTAGTCGAATGTTTAAAGGAAAACACATTCTTTTTGCCTCTTCTTGTTAATGTACCAGTTATAGCTTTTTTTGTTTTATAAACTCATATTAAGGCGTCATTACAAAATGCGATGGATACGGTCCAGACAGAAACAAGCAGCAAATAAAATGATAGCATTATTCATCATCGGATTACGCTCGATCGCTAGACTATCATGAAATTGGTGTTTTCATGCATAAATTAGCTCCCTTTATCTACTAGTTCCTCTCTAAATATAATTATGAAATTTAACACCATTATACTCAATTACTGTTAAGAATAATTGCCAAAGTATGAACAGTTACTCAGGATGAATAGTTTAAGATCCGTGATAAGATCATTAAAATTGTTATTGTTTCTTTTATTCTTAGCTCGATATTATAAGCAATATACAAACATCAGCTTGTTTGCAATTCAAGAGGCAAGCGACCCGTGAGACAAGAACATTCCATTTACTCAACAGACATAGGCTGACATGTTGTTATATACATATAAGGAGGAACATTTGATAGTAAATTATCAGCAATTAACACTAACTCTTAGACAATTTTATTTTTAGATATATTGTTTATTTACGTTGATCTTAAAGATTGGACTAGCTTTGTTGTCTTCTGCCCTCCATAGTTGAACTTCTTATTCATGTTGTATATGACTAACTGTAAGGCTGTCTTACGAAGATCAGCTGTTGTTTACTTATGGAATATAACTTAGTATTACTGAAAATGAAATATTCGATATTCTTACTTCTTCATCCGTATCATAAACAGATGGACTCTAGGCTCTGTAAACCTGCAAGAAGGAGAAACAAATAAGCATACATAACTTAATAAAACAAAGGTCCTCCTTATTACAGTGCGCTTTTTCCCTTAGCCAGTCCTCCACGTACATAAAAAAAAACTGAAAACAAAACTATAGAGACTCGAATATTTATTTGGAGGAGCATTGAACACCCATTTAGAACTCCCTTCCAACATTATATAGTTACAAACATTTACAAGATTGGAACAAATTCAGGTATTGCGAGTTTCCATTGCCTCCAAATACAAATAACCAAATGAGTAAAGTTGCAGACATGCGATAACTTCTTCAAAAACGTCAATCATATTTAACGCACGGTAAAGTAATCACACATCAGTGGGAATGTTAATTCTAAACAGGGCCTCCTTATTGTTATTTTTGTTTGAATTTTGAAAGTCATGGTATTTACTTTTGTTGTTGCTGGAAATAAATTTAAAAAAATGGGTTATCACATCACTGGTTACTTCCGGTTAACAATCAATTATGTGACCAGAAAAGTAAAGTCATCTAGCAGGCTAGTGGCAGTGCCTACCCCAAACTAAACTTTAAATTATGCTGATATGTATGCTGTATATATCCATGGGAGAAGGACGGAGATTCCACATTGCCGTTAATATGCAGGTAGCGAAAATGGGATATAAAGAGATGGAATAATAAGAAGTTTGACGTAGTTTTGCTTGAAGCGAGATATCAATATAGTTGAAATTGTCGCTTATTGTAGAACATACGAAACTGGAGCAGGTTAAGTGTCACGTGTTGCAAATAAGTTGACAGATAAAGTTGTTTTAACTGCTCATTTTTGCTCTACTGTTTTAAATTTAAAATGGACATGAATCTAACATTCCCCATATGAGTTGCAGAAATAAAGAAAAACGATAAAAGGTTTGTGTATTTATATCATCATATCTCTATTCTGAAAGAAATGAATGAATATCTCGTAAAACACAAATTACTTACTTTTATTATTTTTATTATTTCTTACTATATAGTTAGTTTCTCTGTACAGTAACAGTAAAGCAATTCTTTATTAATAACGATGGCAATCCGGACGTTGAAGGGTGAAAATGGCAGCTGTATGTGACAATATTTTAAACGTTTTTGACGAAGTATAATGTTCCCCATCCAATAGTAATTTGCTTCCTTTATCCATAAACATGAAAATAGCTACAGATCTAGGTAATTAATCAATATTGTTCCTGCATCGCCGTGGTTACACCTTACAGTTATGTCTAATATGTCTATATAAGCAATATATCAAGATGTATTACAACTATTAAACAATGAGTGACTTCTAAAACCCCGTCGAAGATAGTTGGTGGAACATAGACGTCCATGCAGAGGGATATGCTAATTTAAATTTTCATCCAACTTTGGGTTACATAGTGTAGTTTTATACTTTTTATTTTAGACAATCTACCTAAACCTTGTAGTATTAAGAAGTCTATCCGTTTCTTTATTTAGCATTTCTTTGTGTGCGGAAGGAAGATTACTTAGGCAGTATCTTAACTTGACATTGAGAACAGTGCTATCAGCATTACGTAATATAAATTCCCTGTTCGATACACATCAATTATAAATCTTTCCTGCCTGATGGGAATCAAAGTATAATACTTTTTGGTCTTATTTTGTCCCCACAGTAATTGACAACTCATGCCTGCAACTAATTAACAGGAACATGAATCTATGTCTCTCTTACCTCTTCCACTGGTATATTGCCCTTGTGGTCACAAGGCTGAAAGTAAGAGAAAGTTTATTAACATGATATTTTGAAATTGTATTCAGGAAAATATGGTAAGGCGAAGCAAAAAACGTATAAGTTAGTATGATATATGTTCACAAATATCGCAGTAAACTATTCCTGGCAGGTAAACGCACATCTGTATTGAGCACACTAAAGTCAATATAGGAGACAGACTCGTCACTGTAAGATGCACGGACCTTATAACATGAATACACACATCACCTTTAAAAGGAAGACAACCTTAGTTTTAACCCGTTATTAAACACGCCATTAAATACTGAGTGACGTCATAATGACCAACTGCTTACTGAGATGATCAGATTGATACAATGGGCGAGAGGATGACGAGAAGGCAAAGAGGGCAGTATTCAAAGACAGAACTATTTATACGATCCCCGTTACGTGGTTGAATCGATGTAATGTACAAACATTGTATAATCTTGAATATCCACGTAGCAGTATTTTGGTAACTCTCGTATATCCTTTAATGATATCCATGAAAGTTTTGGATATACAGTTGAAAGATAGATTCAAATAGATTAGAGATCTGTGTAGATCTGTTATTGTTGACAGATTTCATGAATTATCATGGAATTATATTAACCCTTCAAAAGTTTAATTCTTCCATATTTGCCATGTCACGTGCTTATTTGATATTTGAAGTTTATGAATAATTATTTCATGAATAAATATTTCCATCCTTGCTTTGATCCTTTAGTCAATTGAAACATTGCAGTGTAAACACAGTACACATTACAATTATTTCTTTAATAAAACATACATATACATTATACACTACATAAACTATTATACCCATAACAGTATACGTATCAACAGAAACCACATTGTAAAAGTGGTAAACGTATGTTATTTCGGATGTCTGGATCAACGTCAAATAATTCACTGGTTAGGAGCAGTCCCATGATTGTCACAACATATCTAGATATCTTACAAGTAAGTTGCAGGGTATCCAATAATTCTGCAAATATTCCAAGGTTCGGTGAACATACAACCTATGACGTGATAGGCAGGCAGCTTTAGATAATGGAAGACCAACTTCTCCTAACACCAGAGAAAACGAAGAAAATGACCATAACCAGTGCAATCCAGGTGGCCTGATACAAAGACAAATATGCAAGGGCAGCTACAATAAGCTACAGGATCGGATAAACGGACTGTTCTTACGACTGTTGTATGTGTCATGATGAACATTTGCCGCGACATTAAATGAACATAAACAAGAACGGTACAGCATGATTGACAACATTCTACGGTTGTATATTTAATGTACATCTAGACGGTGAAGTTAAAGCGGGATATGTTCAGTACATTCCTTTGGGTGAAGACACTATTTGATTAAAGGATTGGTTCAGGTACACAAAACCCTTACATTAGATGATAGCTTACATTTTCCTACCCCACACAAGATTTCAGATTTTTCTCTGGTGCAGTAATTGAGGAATCGCTAATTGAAAAATAATCTAAATTTTAAAGCTTTTAGCCTCGTAGGCTAGGGAGTGACGTCAAATCCTCACTTTGACAACAGCCAATCAACATATTGTACACGGTCTGCCGTTCTGGCTGCAGTACAAGTAGGTAAACACAGTGTAGTACAGCTGTACGTACACCGCGGATATATACTGTTCATGGAAACCTACGATAATTCTTGCTCGTTGTTTCTTCACTCTTTTCTCTTCATTTAATGTTTTTAAACAATAAATCTGTTGAAATTTATGTACATTTTAGTATGGCTGACGGTCCAAAGCCATGGGATTTTGAACCTGTGCGTAGGAGAACGGACATGACATTGGATGGGAGTTTTTTTGATGTTATGTTGCCTACATTCAGCAAATTGCAATTTAAACTCTCATCTATGGATGAAAGTTTGAGTTGTATTTGCCGCATGTAAGTTGAATGTAGATTATTTGTTACAGGATATAAATACCACAGGGACTCTACACCAAATTCCTATACACGAATCGGTACTTATATAGCCCGAATGCCCCAATCCCATTTCATTCATGATGAATATATTGATATCTTTGTCTCTCCGGTTCGTTAACACCAGTCAAACCGACATTTGTGGTTATTTTATGTTGTTAGAAGGGTCATAATTTAATAGACAGACATTAATTCGATGAAATTCCAAATAAATAAATGCACAGAGATTCTAAGGCTTATCATGTGTACTAATGCATGCCTACTACAGGCTTCCCGGTATGTTGTAACTTTTACCTGTAGCGTTACAACACAGCTGACACCAATAGCCATTGTGTATCGCAACGTTATTACTAGACCTAGGCCTACGCTACACTATGCACATACGAGTATACGAGGCGACTTTTTAGCATTGGAATGTCGTAATAATATCGTTAATATTCTGACCTTCAATCTGTCAAACTCCTCGGAACGTCTTTAACTATTTGGACGTGAACCTGAAGGTTTTCCTATGCGCAAACATTGTTGGAATTGCGGTAGGTTTCAACCTCTTTCAACCCTAACGCTGCAGACATGTCCGTCTCAAAACAAGATTGTGAAAATGCTCCTCACTTGGAACTTGAATTTGTCCGTTCCGATGTTATGTATCCACGCACGACATCTTTCTGGATGGCAAAAACATTAATTCCGAAGAATTTGAAGGCTAATTAGAACAGCCGAAAGCTTGAAACATAGGTATTTTGACTACTACTATAATCACTAGCGTTGTTTTGTGTTTTGTGTACAAATAGCAAAGTGAGGATTTGACGTCACACGGTCAGGGGTCAATATGTTAATTATGCCAGTCTTGATCATAGGATTCATATTTTTGGCTTGTATTTCATGATTTTTCTCGATGCTGGCATAATAAAACAAGCTGCAGATGACAGGACACTCTTTTATGAATATTTTCTTTAGAAAAAAACACTTTTTTGGGTGCCACCTGAACCAATCCTTTCAGATATTTGTTAATGTTATTCATTTTTAATACAGCTAAGTTTTGTTTCAGAAGAATATTACCAGTGTTTTCACGAGGATGTATAGTGGTTTGTCGGAAACATTAAGCAGCGTCGGTTATGTTAATTATGTTGTTTCAAAGTCATACACGCTACTAATTTTCTACTAAATGTTGAAATGACATGTTCGGTTGTTAATTACTATACCAATGCTCATGAATTACTTGCAGAATGTTATTAAAAAAAATATTTTAAAGATATGTATTTCTGTTCACTTCCAGAGTTTTATCACTTTGTTTCTACCTTTGGAATAACGTGGTACAAATTTTTACGTGAGTTGTTCCTGTATTATTTGGCGCCCTCAACTCTCCACCCAATCCTAGACACTAATGATAAGCATTGATAAGCATTGAATGAGTCTGGAAGGTCCAGTTGTGGCAATATAATATCCTTAAAAGTTGAAGATAATTATCAAGATACAATAACCGATGATAAATGATGAGTTTTTAATCAGATTACCAGTTACCGAGTATACCGTAGTTGGAACGACTCCACTCCAACCCCCCTCCCCTCCCACTCCATATCCTGACTCCTTCAGAATCGTGTAATTTATATATGTTTGTGTCTGTTCAAACACGATGGAAATAATACGAATATGTGTCTTATATTCATATTTTGTAAAGTGATTGCAAATGTTTTGGTTACCATGGTATCGGTACAACAGAACAACAAAGCGGGTTAGTAGAGCTGCACAAACTACTACAGAGTTTCTTTCTATTTTGTAATTAATTATTCCCATTTAACACGAATGCAATAATCACCATCTCCCCACCCCCCCCCTTCCCCTCTAAAAAGAAAAGAAAAAAGAGTATTAGTTCGGAACACTTGCAATGTCATTAATGAAAATAGCTACTCTTCGGCCTTTATATATACACATGACGAAGATCATGGCAAGCATTACCATTCAGAAGAATATACTAGAGTTTATTGGTTTCAAATGAAAACCAGACCCGTCCTTTCATTATATCTAAGCCTGCTTGGACCCACACACTTATGCCAGTCACGGTTACACTAATATGGATAAATTATAATTTAAGCAAGTGATCCTTCAATTCCCCTGAAGAATTTTAAGGAACAAAGTTAATTTATGAGCAAGATTTAATTCCAAAGGAAGAATACCATAATGGATATTTGTGTTGTTTCTTCTACAATCTACTGGTGACAAACTTGGCCGTGAAAGGAAAGATAAGGACCTTGGTACAAAATGTTACTTTATTTCACCAAAATCACACCAGGTTAGATGAGAGTAGGCATGGATTTTAATGGCTTGGAAAAAACAAATAAAACATGAAAATTAATTTGTGGGACACAATATTGCCTGAATTTGATTAAACGATAAATAACTCACTAGTAAGTAGTCATTGGTTGTAGCAACATAACTACATATCTTAATTAGTTGCAGGGCTATCCAGTTATGTGTGCATAGTATATGGATTGGTCAAAGATATAACCTATTACGTAACATGAAGCTTTATTTATTTTATTAAAACGTCCACCCAGTTATTTAATTCTCAACTTTATTTGAGTTGAACATTACGAAAGTATAGAAACCAACTTAACATAAGTTTTTAGAGTCAAATTTCCCATACATCTTTTCCTATTACTAACTTCCAAATTTCCCCTATCACCAATTCTGTGCATTTGACCATTTCGCAAATACCATAGAAATAGTTAAATTTAATTTGATTAGCCTATTGTTAATCAAGACCAACAATTTAAAGTAATATATCTATTAGTGTTAAAATCAGGCATGGAAGACCCACGTCTCACACCAACAAAAACAACTAACAAATTATCCACGTCCATGTCTATTTAAAACCAGGGAACTGGTACAGTAAGATACAGGGTCAGTTAAACGGTCTGTTACAACATAAATCAGGAGTATGGCTGTAAACGCAACAGTATGAACGTAATAATACTACGTACGTTCGTAATATTATCACGTCCGTACGTGATAATTACTACGTACGTATGTAGTAATTAACACGTACGTACGTAATACATACCACGTACGTACGTAAGAAATATCACGTACGTACGTGAACTTATTACATCATAATAGTAATACTATCTCACTGATAATCTCCCTGATATGGAAGTTGTACGAGTGTTTCAAATATAGAACAAATCATTGGACGAGCTGAATAATATTCATGACAGCAATGCTCGCATATCAAGAGCCTCCACTCACCCATTCCATTCTAATCTCTCAATTTTCTCTTCTTTCTTACACGGCGATCTGAATTCCGCTTTTCTCTGAATATCGCAAAAGATTACGTTGCACCAGAATTCATTATGAGCAATAGCTGTAAGAAAGGTGCACAATCTCTTACCTGCCATAGACCGGTCTGTAGATTCAGGCGACGAGAACCACTACTTCGATAGTTCGATACTGATGAATAAAATAAACGGAATTGATAAAAATGCAAGTTCAATTAAAACTTTTCTTTTTTTAGGGGGAGGGGGGTGCTGTAATGAAATATTAAACATTATATTCACCACAATTATGTTGGCCCTCGATGATGCCCTCATATCAGCTGAGAAGTCAATCTGGTTGATTCCTTAAGTTTTATCTTATCATTAGTATATATATTATCATCAGTAATATCTCAGTATCTCAGTAATATATTATCATCTCGGCTTTATACCTGATCAGTTTACAACCATTATCCTCTTAGTTACATAACCAATCAGGTTAGAATTGTTGTCATCTCGGTAGCATAGACTAATAGGAATGAATCTTGAACTAAATTAAGAAAACAAATCATGATAGTCGAGTATTTGATGCTCAGATCAAGAATAACCATCCATGAGACGATGAACTGATCAGAGAACACTCAACATCAGTGACGTCATCACAGATCATGAAAGCCAATCATTTAAATGTTGATGATAAGAAAAATATTTTTTGGATTTATGGATCTACAAGCCTATACAAATCACTGTCATTAACACGTGATCACATTTCTAATATCCTGAGAGTATGTCAGTTGTGTAAACTAAGGTTTATATTTCTTGTTTCCAGTCACTTTCTTAGGTATGTTTGTTTTCAACTGTATTAAGACTAAATACATCAATCTCTCTACTAGTACCTTATATGGAGGAGGAAGGTATGTATAATTTAACATCGTGTTCTTATGACTTGACATGCACAATTATAACATTGAACAATAACGCTGTCCAAATTTCTGAGAAGTTTTAAGAAACCTACATTAAAGTCTGTTATCAACAGAAGTGGAAATGGAGACAAACAACACTTACGTGCAAACACATATTAATGAAGATAACAAATCAATATAAATTATGTTGTGTGTGGTGGTTTGTCTTTCAGATCACCAATAAGACTGTGACAAAACTACAACACGAACTGAACAGAAAAATCAGCAGCAATTGTATAACAATTACAATAAGTGTTGAATTGAAATAGAACAGACCATTGTAACGTCCCTTTGTTTCTGTTTGTAACATCTTTGATTACTAAATTTGAATGCGAGCATTGGCTATCCGGCCGATCCTAACGTTATCCGGTCCAGAACTACCCACCTGCTACAAATTGAAGCAGGTCCCTATTTTTACAATTATGATTCAGTAACAGTTCTGGTGACGATATGACAAATGCTCATTTCCACTTAACTCAAGAAACACGAAACTAGTTTGAATAACCCCGATAACTTCGTTTTTATCATAGACTACCATGTCCTGCAGTAGGTGCATCTGTGGCAGTTTACTTGATCCAAATAAAGTGAACTATGAATACTTTCTCTTGAGCATGATTTTTATTAAATGAGTAAGAACATTAAACAATCCCCAAACACAACGTATATGATATTAAAGCAAGACGTGCCTTTACGGCATCCCCTTGGTGAATTAACCCACCACCCCATTCCCCAAAAGAGACACCATAACAACGAACGAGTAAATAGCAAATGAGCAATACACTGGGCGTGAAATATCTATACCTCCCTTCCTGCACCCGACTAATCGCCTGTATCCGTTTCTGCTTAGTAATGCGTTCGTTTGATTTTAACTCACGTAAATGACTACAATGAATACATGATACCTATAATGTCTATTACGTTTGTAGACTAGATGGTGGACTATACAGTTGAAAACATTCAATTAAAAACATTATTGATATTTTCTTGTATGTACTCGTTGACCAATGAAGAAGACTAATTGAATTGTATCTATTCTAAATTGCTCTCCTTATTACTAATTGCAAGGTCAATGGATACTCTTAGAAACACAGTAAGCTGCCTTACTGAAACATTTTGAATCTTTTTAGGACATTTTAGCACGTCAGCGAAATTCAAAGAAAATGTTAAGTTCAAACTGCGACAGATACTACGCGTTATAGGGAGTAAAGTATACATCGTTACCTCACCAAGTATATAATACCGATGTGAAACTGTATCGAATCGATAAACAGTATGTATATTGATATTGTAACGTCACTTCCCTGTCTGGTGGGGCAGTCTTTAATGATGGGGTTGGCGAAAGAGAGTCTCGACAAAGGATGACAATGGAGAAGATGCTACAGTGCTCGTGACACAGTGGTATCTTTTATTCAGACTTCCGTCTCCTTACTAGGTTCATTAAATGTTCTTACACTTATCCTTGATTACGCTGAACGTAACTGTTAACGCAATTCATCAACGTGGCGTCTAAACGCAGCGTAGAACACGGCTCTAAACGCAATGCCCAACGAAACGTCCGACGCGGCGCTACACGCAGCGTATAACGCAACGTACAACGCGGCGCCACAACGCAGCGCAGGACGTAACGTATAACGCGGCGCTAAACGCAACGCCAAACGCAACGGCCAACGCGGTGCCACTCGCAGCGTATAACGCAACGTATAACGCGGCGATAAACGGAACGCCAAACGCAGCGTCTAAATATGAAAACAGATTCAAAGCTACAGATTTAACTTAATGGTGTCTGCAATGCCGTTAACCGATGTAAATATACTAAGAACCAATCGATGGACTAAATGGCAGTAATGTATCTTTCTGATAGCTGACCTAGGCTATTCACTAATGTTCCTACTTACGGACTAACTGAAATATATCCAATCACAGCAGAACACTGATCTCTACTAAAGTACACACATTGCCACGCAGTTCAGAGCGCTACTAAATAAAGTAAAATGATAACAGTCGGTCAATAACGTTACTCCTAAATAACTGGGCGTAATCTCCCTCAGTGCACAAGCGCAGTTTGCTTACAATTGATACAACATTGATAAAACAACGAACAGTTATACACGGTGCCGTGGTATTAGAAACCTACCAACTTGGTTAATAGCAGGGGCGGATCCAGGGGGGGCCCGGGGGGCCCGGGCCCCCCCTTTTTGAAAATCCTAATTTTTTTTTTTTTTTTTTTTAAATTTTTTATCGCGCTCGAGGGAAAGTGCCCCATGCGTGATCAGTGGCGTAGCTACGGGGGGCCTGAAATTGCAGACATGAGATCCATATTTTCAGGCTAGGTACATGCTGCTTAGAATACTCGGGAAGTGCCGTTTCCGGCCATCTGGGGGGTTTGTAAAGCCAAAAATTTTCTTGTACGCTCCGAGCCAACCAATGATGGCGCTCCGCTTAGATATTCTTACGTTCAGGCGCGGCTGGGCCAGTCAGACCCCCCCCCCCTGTCACAAATCCTGCATCCGCCCCTGATATGTCATTGAATATTCCACAAAACAACTTTTTATGTCCACGAAACTGTCGAAACATGATTTTCACTACTGGTAGAGATATAAAATATTGGGAATTCTGAATTTCCTGCAAACATGCGGCTGTGCCTGTTCAATACTCACTACTGTATCGCCTTAAAAAATGATGAGTGGAAATAGTTTCTCCAGGACCGTATCGTATCGTGGGTATCGAGTGCGTCTGATATACGAACGTACGTAGTACGTACGTCTATGATGATATGCACTGTACTGTACTGATAAAAACATAGGTGAATTTCACTCCATGGGAGTGATCACTGAGCACATTCCGGTATAAGAGTGAATTTCCACTCCATTTGAGTAACTCTTAACTCCTAATAGAGTTATATTCACTCATATTAGGAGTGAGGGTTAACTCCAATAGAGTTAAATTTTACTCTTAATTTGAAGTGCGCCGAGTGATCACTCCAATGGAATGAAATCCACTCATTTGTTTTTAGAGTGTTGCTAGATATATGATGAAGAAATTTACATACCAATACATGTTATCGGTCATCGATTGGCACAAAAAGCCAGATTCTGATGACAGCTGCCTCAAGAAACCCAATAAATGGCCTAATAAGCACCGAGCCATCAATGTGGACCATTACCGAAACATCGATGCGTGTTAGTCTTCCACCCCCTTCCTCTAATGCTATTTAAGTCCACATGTGGGCATATCCTGTAAATCTACCGGTAGCCCACAGGGGTTTGAGTTAGGAGAAAGGCCTTGACAGCTTGAAACGACAAATGATGCCAACTTCCCTCAAGTTAAAAGTCTGGCTGAGTTGGCGAGGCCAGTCAGCATGAAAGAGAAAAAACTTTTTTTGCATTTCTGTCACCAAAGTTGCACATCTTTTTGGTTGCTATTTTGCCTCACAGGTGCCATCTCCTGCGATCTGGGGGGTGCTGAAATCTCAAATTTTCTCTGTACGCTCCGCGCCAACCAAGGTGGCGCTCCGCTTAGATAGTAAACTCCGCCCCCCCCACAAGAAAGAACAGCCCCCCATGGCCCCCCCACTCAAAAAATCCTAGCTACGCCACTGTGCGTGAAATTTTTTGTAAAATAAATTTGCAAAAAGAGTACACCATCATTCTGATAAAGTGAAGGTGAGAGGGGCACTCTGACTGCATCAATAGTCTCCATCTGGAACGGGGCATCCAAGATGAAATGGCCTGGAGTAGCCTGGTAAAAAGTAATTTGCATCACCACCTACTCCCCAAAGACATAACTCCCAGCTCATTGCTCGAAATTCCCAAATTAATATATGCCCGGCAAACCATGAATACATGATTTATTGGAAATAAATTTTACTCCAAACTTACAGGAAAAGTAGCACCAGATTGCACCGAGGACCTCCATATTTTGTGAAATTTTCCCAAAGGGGAGGGGGCACCCACTCCCCTTAGACCCCTCCCCCAGGACGACGATTAGGCATTTCCCATCTGGGCCCCCCCTTCGGCGAAATCCTGGATCCGCCACTGAATAGTAAATGATATGATAACGTACCGTACGTAGACGTCTTGAGAGATTTTGTCTAAGAGTCCCACGCTGCACGTACCATCGGTTCCTTATACTAGCCTGAACAATGGCTTACCGCGCACGAGAATGTTCTACTTCTATAAGTACACCGCCTCAGAGTTGCGGTCACCAGTCTTCCGGGGACCGAAAAGCCACAATTGCTTACGTCATAGTAAACCACTCATGAGGATAACGGGGATTTCCCGGCAAAGAAATATACATTACTTAAACAGCCAATAGCTTTTAAAGTTTCAATACTGCGCAAGTTCGGTTACTATAGCTTGAAAATGTAACTAATACTTATCAGATCCAAAATAAAGCCTTTTTTTATGCATTTCGCTTTGCAGATTTACTGACCAAAAAATGTTAATTAGATATTTTTCTTTGATTGTTTAATGTTATCAAAGGGTGCGATGCGAAATCCCCAGAAGCCGCAGAATTTTGAGAAATATTTTTCAGGAAGAATCTTAACCTCAACTTTATACAGAACGTTTCTCAGAGCCCGGAAGCGGGTCGAGGGTCTAACGCCAGTGAAAAAGCAGCATTTCTAATATTTCTTGTTCTCTTATAGCGAGTCCAACCACAACAACTACGTGTACACTAGATAGAGGAATTAAATTTCTCTGGAAAATATTTGAAGCACTGGTTGGTTCCACGAGGGGAAGCGCCTCGGAGACCAAATGTTATAAAAATAAATATATGAATAAATTATATTTCTCTAGAATGTATTCCAGGCAGGCTAGTGGGGATCCGTTGGACTTACGCTGCAGCGTTTTACAGATATATTGACGTACTTGTGAAACACTTAAATCTATTTATGAGAAGTACTCAATTTTCAGAGGATTGAAGTACAAGGCCCTGTTGAAGGGGTGGGGCCAAGCATCAGGAATCTGCTGCATCTTATTTACCTAATATTATCCAAATTTGGGGAAATATAGACGTAAGGGAGTAACAGACAAACCGATTCTGTTTTCCTTTCTTCGTTTTTGTATTATAACTCTTACTTTTTAAGTGTACGACATGCATGATAAATTTATCTTCAATTTGTCAACCGACTTGGCATCAATTTGAGACCGAGCGGTGTGATACCCATACCACTGTTTTTTTATACCTATGGGGTCGCGTTTTCGAATGATAATAATGAAATTATATTTTCCTGTTTCCAAGTACAGCATTAGTGTAAGCAAAGAGCTCTTTCAGTATTATATTAGTCTCACTAGACGTTCACTCTTAACTTTACGATTTACAAAAGATGGTCATATGATAAGGAAAATATATAATTAAATGTCTACTGATAATTTAACTCAGTTTCTGCTTGGTTGCCATGACAACTATGTGAGACAAAAGAAATAGGTGCCCGTTCTGGAACTGTTAATGAGTGACACACCATTGTATACCTCCGTGCTTTATATCCTCTATAGAAGTGTAAAAATATATAAAATATTGTTTTAAATTCACAAATAATTCTTATTGCTTTCCCTCATATCATTACCCACTTTTATTTATACTATTATATTTTTGTAAGGCAAACCATGCATGGATTTTAGTTTTCGCCAATACATTTAGATTTTACTCTTGTCAAGCGCCAATCGCGGGGGTTGGGATGTTCACCCCTCCCCCCCCAAAAAAAAGTCACTACCACGCATTTCACCACTACCATGTTGCGTTTCGACTTAGACATTGGACATAATATAAGTCAAACTATGCCTCAGAAGTATCATTTGAAGTCTAAACTTCCCCTTTTTTAGGGAAGCACCACAGTCCACGGTCTCTGTTTTGTTTTCGTTTATGTTTTAATACACTTTGCAGCAATTTCAGAGAAACAAAAACTTCGTTTGCCGAACTTGCAAAAGAATTAAGTTACACTATGTGGCGTTATTCTGCAATTCAGATTGAAAGAAAGGTTTTAAGCGGAGGTGTGGATTTGTTTAAAATTGTGTGTTTGCCTGGGGGGGGTAGGGTGAAGGGGGTTGACAGACTCCGAGGGGCACATCATTACTTCAAAACCTTACATAATGATTGCCGCAGTGTAATTAAATTGTCCAAAGTGTATTATACCACTTCCTTTCGGAAAGAGATTTAAAGCATCAGTTGATGTGATTGCTACTCTCAAAAACATCTAATAGGGCAGTGATCTCGAAAGAGCGAAATGTAAGAAATATGACTTATTTCTTAAATCAACCAAGCTTAGCAATATTATGTGTTGTTACATTTATATTATTCGATTTGTTGTTTACTATCACAAGACTCTGTGTTGGGTGTCTCTTTCATTTAAAATGGCAATCATGTGTTGCTGATCCATTACTCGCTAGTATGTGAATCAACAACACTCTACATGTCAAAAGAAATTCACATAGTTGGCTGGTTGGTAAGGCCTTTTAATAAATGTAAGAAATTTGAAAATGTGTCCATTATGACGTTATTGTGACAATACTTTTCACGTTTCTTGACTTCAATGATGATGGAATGGATCCAACCGGAATAGTGTCTGGCAGATAGTATGAATTGAACCTATGGAGAGAAGTAGAGTAATCATCGTATTAGATGTAGAAGACGTAGAGGAATGTCCTCCTAGTCAGGTTTATTATCAAAGCAATGACGATAAACATAGTAAACAAAAAATAACATGTAAATAAATCACATCTGATTGATCATTCTGATCAGAATTAATTATAATCACAAGTCTTGGGTTTCAACGATCCCACGAAAAATAAATTAGAATGGATCATAGAATTGAAGTAGGGAGAATGACGTCATGCGACATATACTGAAGCCACCCATTCCTACTGGTGGCGCTTCGCTTGTACGGCAAGAAAGTACCGGAGCGTAATACAGACACTACGTCTTGGACATAACTAAAGTGATACAGTTGACATCAATCCCTCGAAATATTAGAGTTCACTGGTAAAATATAAATAATGAAATAATGAAACTTGAGGCTAAATTATTGATTGGTAATCTCAAAATAGTTTTAACATGCTACAAATTACATTTTTCGATGTAATGGCGGGGTAAAAAACCTGCAAACACTTGTACTTAAACGAAGGAAGAATGGAATGGAGAGGGGTAGGAGGGTCGAGGACATAGCAACATTCTTTACTGGGCGAAACAACTGATCCTCCCGGGTGATTTCAGTAAAAAGTTAAACACATAATGTTGAAATTACATGAACAAGGCAGATATACCAAGATTCCTTATTATTTAACTATTTTTTCATTATAACACTTCAATAATGTTGTCACATTGCACGCATTGTTTTTTGTAATTGATCTAAATCAAATTGTACAAACTTATAACATTTTTGTGGAGTTGATAAGAATTTTCTTAACCATTACTCAATCGAATCTTCCTATTCAACGATGTTCTCAATGAAGAACTGCATGTGTACCAAATATCAGACTTCCTTCATACCAAGGAGCTGCTACAACTGCCTTTTCATACTTTATTTAGAAACACACCAACGCGCTATCCATTCATTTGCAAAAGAAATGTTTCATGGAAGCACAAATACTGAGGGGCAGTGGAGCATGTGACTTTGATTTTACGCAAGAAACCACTAAACTTAAATTATGTTAAACCTCTCAAAATGAATACTCTGTGCGTTCCCCTTCACAAATTAAAGTATTTGATTGTTTTCAACAAAAAGTTTCTTTATACCGGTACTTTTGAACTGCATGTTTATCATTAATATAACTTTTTTATAGCAATGTTTTAGACATGAATGCACTTGTTACAAAAAAAAACCATAACAAGAGAGCACTTTTAATTACAAAATTGGCAACTGGTAATTTCCATTAATAAACGGAGGCCACATTCCAGGGTTATCAGAATAGTAGCGAAGCATGTGCCCAATCAGCCCCCCACCCTTACCCACCCACCCCTCTATCACGGCTCCGTCGCCCCTGACACGGTAAATGGACGGTAGCATCGCAAACATTTGCAGTGAAGTCTACACTAAGTGTCTCTATACTGGTGACTTAACCTGCAAGTTAAATAGTCCAAAAATATATGGATTGTGGTTGACATGTGGGGATTTTACAACACTCGTTTTACCTCTTTTTCAGCAATCCGATATCTTTTGGTCATATCGTTTAAATTGTATTATTTTCTGGCAATAACCATTATAGATCGACCAAACACAGATCTGGCATGGGGCCGATAGGAATTAACCGGGCTGGTGGTAGGGGTAGAGGGAGGGTGTGAAACCTTGAACCGTTGTGTTAGCATTTTTTTATTCATTATGATTGCTAAGAGTTTGGTAAAATACAAAAATGTTGTTAAAGGAGAAATTCGTTATAACATCACCATCTCCTTACAATATGGCGACTCATCAAGCTAAGCTGTTTTTCAGTCTGTCTCAACTAAACCAAATGTCGAGACCTTAATACTAAAACCAGTACGTATTCTGTAAATAGAATATTTGACAGCCCTGCTGTTATGTACTGTGCATATACAAACCTATTGTCTGTAAGAGTCCTTACTGAAGCAAGTTGAGCTTAGCGAGCATGAAATGACATTATCTGGATTAACCGGTAACATATATAGTGCATAATATCCAATTAATATGTTCAAGTCTAGCTCAGTATCACCCTACCTTATACCTGCTTTGCACAGCTCTATGTATAAAACACTACTCTGGTCAATGTAAAGAAAATATATAGGTTACGTACCTCGTATCTAATTAGCATAATAAACGTATATTTACCAAACTGTTGCAGGTTTGTTTTAATGTAAAAGCTTTTTCTTTACAATCGTTTGTTTTTTGTATCTATTCTTTGAGTGGCTGAAAGATGCGCTTTAAAATATTTCACTAATATTTTATATAAAGTAAGGGCCATATATATATATATATAGCGGACACATCAACTCAATGACACGTGTAGACCATATCATAGAAATATTGATGAACTTTAAATAATTTATATTTTATCGAACAACCGTTCTTGTGTCAACCTGTCCGCTGCTACATCATTGACAATAATTAATTTAAGGTTATTTTATTCATAAAAAGGATCTCCCTGTTTAAACCCCTCCCATCGGACGCGAGCATCCAAAGAAAATCATGTTAGAAAGGGTAAACACTTCATGGTGCTGTGAAAGGTCAAATCAATATAAGCCTAAAAAACTTCGCTGACTATTAAGACGAGGACGAAAGACGAGGCTTTTCCCCTCACATCAATGAGGCTGGTCACATGAGTCAACACAAAGTCAACTCTAAATAATGTCAAATGTTGCCAGTCGGGGGAATTGGGTACTTGGCCCCACTACCCATGAAATCGTGCAGACGCCACTTAGCGGGAACATGAAATTGTTAGGGTCCTGATTTGTTTCTGACCATAACCTTTTGGTTCCCGGACAACTCCCTACTGGACGATTACCCACAGGACGAGTACCCTTCGGACGATTCCCCCTCGGGCAATTCCCACCCGGACAATTGCCAACCCTGACAATTGCCCACCGGACAATTCCCACTCCGGACAATTCCCACCCATGGCAATATTCCCCGGACAATTGCCCCCGGACAATTTTCCCCCGGACAATCCCCCTCTTCGGGAATTTCCACTGAGACCCCTCCCCCAGGACGTCGATCATTACATTCATCACATTTTGGACCCCCCCCCTCTGTGGAAATTTCTGCACATGCCCCTTGACCATCAATCACAAGTCGATCAATAGTTTAAAAAGTAATATTTTGGTAGGGATTGGGATCAGGTGTATATGACTTCCTGGAAATATCTTTCCAGTTAATATCACCTCAAAAATTTGCCCGCTCATACAGCGTCTTTATCAGTTGCCATATGCTTGCATCCACATGTGTATTTTTCGACAGAACTAGGATATTCAGCGTTTATGCTGTGTTAGTTTTTGCGCAATTTGAATGCATGATAGATGGCTAGACCAGAGAAATGTTCGCGCGCTTCGCGTGCACAAGTTAGGTTGATACTGTGATAGCTCTTATCTCTCTTCGCATGCATTTTAGCTAGTTACCACAGAATTTTCCGCGCGCTTTCGCGCGCATTAGCTGCACTGTTCATGCCATAGTCCTTTCATTTGCTCATTATGTTGACCATATATGGTAGTAGCAACTCCATATTCTGTGTGCGCTCGGCGCGCACCAAATGTACATCTACTTTGATATTTTTACGCATTTCGCATGCATGGTAGCTCGCTAGAACAGATGTTTGCGCGCGTCTCTAGCGTTTTTATCCTTAGTTCCTTGCGTTCTGAATAAACATAATGCAGACTACACCAGCAATCTCGGCACTTTAACATGACCTTTATGCGTGTCATAATGTACCACTCTTAAAGTGCGCTGTTCTGCTCGAAGAATAAATATTTAAATAACTTGCCACTATGGGAAGAATGCTCTCTTAATTCAAAAGATTGAAACTAGTGACCAATCAAATTACAATTAAAAAACGTTTGAGATTTTCAATCAAATTTATTGATTATCATATTAAATTCAAATTTTTCAACTTTGAACTTTCCATTGGTCCCTACTTTCAGTCTTTTAGATTCATTTTTCATTTTTTTTTTACTTTAGAGAGTGATATATGTATCAAAATCATCAAACAACAGTTACATTTATCATTCAGACTTAGCCATACCTATATCACTATATTACTTTCATTTATTCGATTCATTGAATACGTAATTTTTTCTATAGGCCTATCATTAATTGCAAGTGTAGCTTTGAAAGCTTTAAACGTTTTATCAGGTAACAAACACCACTTTGTAAATGTATATCAAATGGGCGAGCCAGTGTGCTCGTCTTCCAATATAAGAGAAAAAAGTAGCCTGCAAATAAGCAGAAGGTTCATTCAGGTTCGAGTCCCTGTGAAGCTGGTGGTCGATTGTTCGCCAGTTGGAAATCTTATTGATTTAATGAAGTTCTATTTTCTGAAATATTATTTCATGCTTTATTTTACAGTGTGTATATTCTTTAAAAAAATCTAATTTGTGTGAAATTTTTCCGTTTTCAGTATCGTGGGAAAAAATATTGCTCTCGTTTACGCCCAGTGCGGTACGGTTGACATCAGCATCAGAATCGCTCTGTAAACAGCAAGAATTTGCAGTCTTTTGTTTTGCGTAATTTATGTTTGAATCCTTGAAAGTTTTTAAAGTCGTTTTTGCTCGTAAGACAACTCAACCATAAACGATCCACGACTCCGTCTCCAATTTTTTTATGTCTCAGGTGTCTACAATACCCGCCAAAAATGATGGGACAACAGTACCATGAATATAGTGCATGCATATTGGCTGTCCTTAGAACTCCCCACCCACCCCCCCCCCCGCCCGTCAATCAATGTTGGGGTTGAAAACGCCATGTTGGTCTCGCAGTTTCCAACGATGATATGGGGAGCGGGGTTTCTCCCGTGTATTTTTTTGGGCGGGGATTGTATGCCGTCAGGTTTGTAACTGATTCAACTGCTCTTACACGGTTAGTAAACAATATGATATAGTTTACCAATGTCTCTTCGATACTTGCATCACCTCAGCTTTCTTCAAACAGTTTCCGTTCTTCTTGTTGAAACAATGAGTTACCTGGATTAAGCTTACAAACAGTGGCGTATTTAGGGTTTCATGCCAGGGGGGGGGGGGCAAAATTCCAATGACCATGCCAAAGATACCCAATGCGAGCTCAAAGCGCGAGCAAAACGGCTTGTTTTTAGAATGGTTCATTAGGAGTCGTTTATAGGTCATGTTGGTGTGATGGTTTCTGATGTAGCCTATGTCAAGGATACATGATACCAAGGATGAAAACGCGCGCGAAGCGAGCGAAAAGTTCTGATATCCAGCTTTCGTGCATGAAAAATGCGCAAAGATCACTGACAGCAGAAGTGCAGCTAGTGAGCGTACAGAAAATTGTGTAGTTGCTGGCTACCATGCATACGAAGTGGGCCGATGACAGGACTGCCGGAAAATGTTGTGCTAGTTAGCTACCATGCATAGAAGGGAGAAAACACTATCACACATATCAACCTAGCTAGTGCACGTGAATTGCGCGAACAAATTTTTGGCACAAGCCAGTTACCATGCATACAAAATGCGTACATTTATTGTAACACCACATAAATGCTACGGGGAATGAATAGTAGCTGGCTATAATGCATAACAAGAGTAGAGCTTCGTGATTCCTTGCCTTTGGATTTGAAGCCAGATATAATTGTTTGACCTAGCTCTGTTGACCTCAGGTGACCTTTGACCTTAACCAAAGCAATAAGAATCATCTACTCACTATGGGTAATCTATCATGATCTGAACTTGCGTAATCCACTTAGAGTGGTTACAACCGGCGTCACAGACACACACATACATGCATGCCTGCATATATCTTCATGTTGCCTCTGGCAAGGATTCAAAAAGTGGTTCTGAGCAATTTTCAGCGAAATAATATTTGGCCACGCCCCTCAAGAATATTAATGAGATGCAGATGGGTTCTAACCTTCACATGCACCCACACCTCTCACCAATTCCAACGAAAAAAGGTTTGAACAAAATCGGACAGACGGTTGCCGAGATTTTAGCATTTAAAGAATGTGTTCGAAGGCCCGTCCACTCATGAGTATTAATGAGATTGGCACCAAAAACAATAGGGACCACCTACATACTATGGGTAATCCACGACCCAAGTATGGGAATGAGATCAAACCTTGCGTCATTGACGTCAACGAAATTACATTTGGCTCCGCGCCTCATGAATATCAATGAGATGCGATAAGGTTAACAGTAACATACGCATTTACCCCACCTCCTACCAATGCTACCAAACAAGTTTGAACACATCGGCCTTTATGTTGCCGAGATACGGAGTCCGTCCACTAATGAATATTAATGAGATTAGCACCAACAACAATGGGGACCATCTACTGACTGTGGGTAACCTACCAACCAAGTATGATACCGATCAGATCTTGCATCGTTCAGTTATCGTGATTACAAGCCGGCGTCATAGACAGACACACACACATGCGTGACTGCATATATTCCTTTTGCCTCTGGCAAGGAATAAAAAGAGTCAAATAAAAGTCTACCCGGAAACGAATTTAGCTCAAGTGCGCGCGAAGTGCGCAGAAACTGTTAAGGTTATCTACCTAACATGCATGTGCAAGGATCAGTTAATTCTCACAGTATCAATACAGCTAGTGCGCGCGAAGCGCGCCAAATCTATTTTCCCAAAAATTTACCAAATTAACGCCCAAGATATTATCTTTTTGTTAGTGTAGCTATAGTATACACAATGCACGCGAAACAAGAAAGTGTTTTGGTACTTTGTCTCCTTAAATACAGTCGTTTTGCTATTTAAGCTTTCAATTCAACGGTGTTCGTATGTTTTACTACATTGCAAAATTATTACATTGGTAGCGTGACAGGACGAATATTGTAATTCAGATATCTATTTAAGTAGACCAAAGTTAGCCCATATCTCACTCCTTTATGTGGAAAAAAACATGGTTTACACACAGAAAGCGGAAATAAACAAATATATCACTAATGCACGAGAATCTCGCACAAAGATACGCGTTGTTCGTATCTTTAACTTCGCGATTATTTTTTTCTCAGGTGAGTTGGGCCTGTTGGTTATGCTAATATCAAATAATATCCTACCAACGCACAGTTTTTATTGGTAATTATAGCGTTATAAAATCGTCCCAATTGGGTGCTCCCGATTGACAATTATCTGTGGGCAATTGTCCGGGGTGGGCGTTGTCCGGGAGCGTAATGGTCCGGGGTAATTGTCCGGTGGGGAGTCGACCGGTATGGGAATTGTTCGGGGGGAATTTTCTGGGGTGGGAACTGTCCGGGTGTTAATTGTCTGGGTGGGAATTGTCCGGGTTAACTGTCCAGGGAGTAGTTGATTGGGGGGTAATTTTCCGGGGGGGGGGTGTAATTGTCCAGGGGGAGTTGTCCGGTCACCAATTTTTAGGGCTGTGTTTTTGGTTAATAGTCTTGTATCATGGTTGTCGATGTGTGTACATTTTGATTTAAGTTCCTTTATATACCTCCTTTAGTGCAACTTAATTTACTAAAACATTTCACTGGCTTTTCCTCTTACCGTATGTGTACCTTTCGATTTTCATGTTAATATCTTTTTCGTGCAAATACAAAAATCATCGCGAGGCACCAACAAAAAATCTATCGCGCCGCGCCGCTTGCAGTATTTTTGGTTAAAATAAATTGTCCCGCATTATTTCTTTTTGTCGGAACATAGAGACGTCGGAATATAGAGATTTAACCAAATCGAGAGCATCACAATAATGTGTTATCTAGTCAGACTCCTACCAACGAGAAATGCAACTTAAATTCAAGAAAATAAACTGAACATAACAAGAATCAGTCCTTTTTTAATTTGTTTTCATAACTTTGTGTTGTCTATAAGCCCTCTCTATTCAAGTTTCCTTCGATTGGTTTGCATAGGAACATGTGGGAATACATTAAACAACCAATGAGAGCAATTTTGCTCATGTAAAGTAAAACTTACAAAGAATAACCAACAATTAAGAACGCAACATATGCAATAACAAGGCGTATGACATAAAAATATGTTATTTCGAGGATTTCCCCCAATGGATGATTCGTAGTCACTGCTGTACACCTACTGACTTACTTAATGTATGTTTCCATGGTTACTTTGACACGTTCACTGACAATGTTGAGGGGTACAATGGACACGTGGTTCGTGTACTGTTTCATTCATTAGGTTAAACTGGTTCGTGTCATCTATTATTATGCTAATAAGATATTGACGGGAGTTCCAGGTGTGGCATTCTCACTGTTGACTTGCTTTAGAACATAAATTGTTTGAATCAATCGTCTGTATAATGTAAGCGCTGCATATATTTGTACATAAAACTATTGTAGAAGTAGAATAGGCCTACTGTGTGTACTAAAAAAAAGGTGATGATGTTATCGGGTAGAAACATGGAATTGACTTGATGGGCTCTCTGAAAACATACAAATGAATCTCTCTGAAGTGGAGGGCGAAGGGAGGGCAGTGGCGGGAGCAGGTATAGGGTGTCTGATGGGTGGAGGAGGTTAGATTAAACATGCTGAATAATTTTCATTCATATGGTATTTTATTTATGGTATTACTGAATATTTTTTTCCCTGTTTCTTTGGAGTGTCGGGTGAGGCGGGATTGGGCTTAAGTATTTCTTTCATTAGTTTTAGTAACACTCCAGCGTTAGGATGGAAATGTGAAAATTTTTATGAGGTTGGTCTGAAGAACTGATGAAGGTGAGAGGATTAGCTATATATTATACTGCATATTGTGTAACCAATTTGACTCATGAATCTTGTCTGATAAAAAGAAATAAATTAACGTTTTAGCGAGGTTTACATCTCTAAAACTACTAGAACTCTCACACTACAATATATTCTTAATAGGTCTATGTGAAGGATACAATGGACATGAAGAAACAAATAAAACACAGGTAATTGATAATGAAGCTGGAGATAATAATAATAAACCACTCGGTGGCAGGAACAATGAGGGTGATGATAGGGTTAGCGGGGAGGAGGGTAAAACTACGTTGAAAAGGGAAACTACGAAAAACAAATCGTGCAATCACTGTTATAATGGGTAGGTAGGGTAACAATGGATTGGTAAATAGGAGGTGTCTGGAATGTGTTGAGTGAAACCGGTGTTCGAATGGGTTCTAAGTGAGGGGTTGGGGTTAGGGGATGAAGGGATTCAATTACACTAAATTGTAAAGAGCAAAGCAGGGACATCATGATCGAATCAAGTACCTCGTAATATTTATACGAGGAATGTTCAAGTATGAAACAGTTTTTGTTCAAAGTTATGAATTATGAAAGCTGAAGCTCAGGATGACCTTTACATTATTGTTTAAAATTTCGAAAAATAATGAGAATAAATAAAAATTTAGCTTATTTCTTGTCAAATTGTATTTCAAACAATAAAGAAGAAATTAATGTAGTTTTAAATGCTTTAAATTTTAACCTTTGCAATTATTGAGATACCTACCGTATTTGCCTTTAACGATTTTATGGTAGTAACATATACAATTTAATTTAATAATTAACTAAATTACAAATACTTTTTTCTCTTTCTGATAACTTTTATTTATTAACTTATTTTGAGTAACTATTTGTTAAACTGCGACAACTAAAACTGTTTTGATTGCTTGCTTGTTTGGTATAAATTTCAGTTTTACTAGGGAGTAGAGTATTATAATCTGATCACATGGGTTTTTAAGTAAAGATTTATAGGTTTTTGCTATTTTATTGCCATCATTTAACTTCTTTAATTTTAATAACGATTTTCAATCTCTTACGTTGAAAAAAAATTGTAAATGGATTGAACATAATTGAAAAACAAATATTTTGGAGGTTTCAGCTTGAGAAGTCACATTTATTACTTATAAACTCAAAAACCCTATTTTAAAACTCATTCAAATTATTAAATTCAAACGACCTTTTCCTATATATCTCTTATTTTATCCTAATAAACATTCCTGTCATACTAAAAACTATTTCTTAGTTAAATTTTAACAATAAACAAAACAAAGAACATTTTAAACAACCCCCACCCACCCTCCACCCCTCTCTTACCAACACAATCTTAAAATATTCCCTATTAATCCATTATATTTTGTTCTATTTATTATAACATCCTCACCTCCGCAGAGGCTACCACCTTATCGCTGGTGGGGGTGTTTGCGTGCTTCTATGACCAGAAGAGCTATGCCGTCGGGAGTCTAGAACTCCTGGTAGGGCCACCCATGGCGGAAAGGTCGACAGGTAGAAGCCAGACGAAAAGTAGTCTCCTGGTCCTCCAGGTTGGGGGTTAGGCAATGGGCTAATATCCCATTTCTGTAAAAAATCGCTTATTACGGAAACCAGAAACGCTCTAAATGAAAATACAAAACCAGGCCTTGATGTAGTGACATGCCAGATACCAGAGGATGATAACATCAGATTCTCTGATGATCGGAGCTCGATGACGTTGGTGGGTCAAAGCCGCAAGGAAGCTCATCGACCGACTGAGTCACTTGCAAAGCCAAAACAAGTTCTGAATATTGGTAATTGGAACGTAAGAACCATGTACGCAATTGAAAAAACAGCACAAGTGGCGAAAGTAATGAATGAGTATAAGATGGATATACTAGGTATCAGTGAATGCAGGTGGACAGGAGTTGGTAAATTGAAATTAAGTACAGGGGAAACAGTAGTTTACTCCGGTAGAGAAGATGGTGTACATCGGAGTGAAGTGGCAATCATGTTGTCAAAGCATGCTGAATGGGCACTCATAGAATGGAGACCGGTGAATGACAGAATCATCACAGCAAGATTTTATTCCAAGTACATAAAAGTGACAATAATCCATGTGTATGCACCAACTCTGGATGCAACAGATGAAGCAAAGGACAGTTTTTATGAACAACTTCAAACAGTTATAGAAGATGTAAATCAACACGACATGGTGATTATAACCGGAGACATGAATGCGAAAGTTGGAGCCGACAATAAAGACAAGGAAACAGTTATGGGGAAACATGGGACTGGAGTCATCAACAATAATGGAGAAAGACTAGTTGACTTTTGCGGATTGAATAACTTTGTAATAACTGGCACATTGTTCCCACACAAGGAAATACACAAGAACACCTGGACATCTCCTGATAAAAGGACAAACAACCAAATTGACCATGTTCTGCAGATCAACAAGAAGTACAGGTCTTCAGTCAGGGACACAAGGGTAATGAGAGGTGCTGATGTTGCAAGTGACCACCAGCTTGTAAGAACTCAAATAAAGCTTAAACTCAAGAAACAAGACAAGAAAGCCAATCCAAGAATGAAATACGATGTGAGCAAATTGCAGAACCCAGCAATTAAGAACCAATTTTCAGTGGAACTCAAGAACAAATTTGCTGTGCTTGAAGCAGTATCAGACGATGTAGACATTGAAGCAAAATGGGACAATTTCAATAATGCATTTAACCAGTCAGCTAAAGAAGTTCTAGGAACCAGAAAGAGGAAACAGAAGCCATGGATAGGTGTCGAATCATGGAAGAAAGTAGAAGAGAGAAAACATATTAAAATGAAAATTGAAAATGCGAAATCCATCAGAATTAAACAGCAACTCCATGCAGAATACAAGGCTAAAGATAAAGAAGTCAAATCAAGCATGAGATCAGATAAGAGAAAGTGGGTGGATAGTTTGGCAGGTGATGCACAACGAGCAGCTGAAAATGGTCAATTGAAAACACTATATGATTTAACAAAAACTATTTGCAATGAGAAACCGCGCCATGCACCAGGAGTAAAAGATAAGCAAGGCAATATCATTACAGACGAGGAGGGGAAAAGGACAAGGTGGAAAGCACATTTTGAGGAAATTCTGAACAGAGATATCCCGACAAACCCCGTGGAAAAGATAAGTGATGATATACCAGAATTAGAAACCATTGACACCACACCAGTGACTAAAGCAGAAGTATAGAATGCAATTAAAAAGTTGAAAAATGGAAAGGCAGGAGGAGTGGTTATGTTAACACCTGAATTGTTAAAAGCAGACGTAGATACAACAGCCAACAAGTTACACAGCATTATATGTGATATCTGGGATCAAGAAAAAATACCAAAAGACTGGAAGAAAGGTCTAATCGTGAAATTACCGAAGAAAGGAGACTTAACTGAGTGCGGGAACTGGCGAGGGATAACATTGCTGCCTATTGCAAGCAAGATACTGGGAAGAATTGTTATTGACAGGATTAAAATAGGCATTGACAAGAAACTTAGACCAGAACAAGCAGGATTTCGTCAAGGAAAGAGCACAACTGAACAGATCTTCATACTGAGAAATATTATCGAACAATCCATTGAGTGGCAATCTTCATTATACATAAATTTCATCGACTATGAAAAGGCTTTTGGTTCGATTCACCGGGACAGTTTGTGGGAGATCATGAGGCAATACGGCATACCAGGGAAAATCATCAACATAGTCAAACTAATGTATTCAGACAGTGTGTGTGCAGTGTTAGATGACGGCGAAGTAACAGAGTGGTTCCAAGTAAAGACGGGGGTAAAGCAAGGATGCGTAATGTCCGGATTTCTGTTTCTTCTTGTGATTGACTGGATGATGAGAGAGACTACCAAAGACAACAACACAGGGATCAGGTGGCAGATGATGTCTAAGCTTGAAGATCTAGACTTTGCAGATGACATCGCGCTCCTATCTTCCAGCCATTCTCAAATGCAAAAGAAAACAAATAGTATAACTTGTCTTGCGAGTAGAGTTGGACTTAAAGTAAACAAAAAGAAGACAAAGATTATGAGAATGAATAACAAAAAGAGGGATGCAGTTAAAATAGAAGAGGATGACATAGATGATGTGAATGAATTTGCATACTTAGGTGCAATAGTAAGCAAAGATGGAGGTGGAGAGAGGGAAATGAATAGCAGAATAAACAAGGCAAGAGTTGCATTTACTAAATTGAACAAGATATGGAGATCCAAACAGTACGGAAGAAAAACCAAAATCAAGCTATACAAAACTTTGGTAAGACCAGTACTTCTTTATGGTTGCGAAACGTGGAAAATGAACAAAAGTGATGAAAATAGACTGGATTCCTTCCAATACCAGTGTTTGAAGAAGGCACTACAAATATTCTGGCCCAATATCATTTCAATGGATGAGCTCAATAAATACACCCAAACTGCAAGAATAAGTCAAGAAGTCAAAAGAAGAAGATGGAATTGGATTGGTCATGTTTTAAGGAAACCAAATGATCACCATTGTACGATTGCCCTGACATGGCGGCCAGAAGGGAAGCGGAAAGTTGGCAAACCAAAAACAACGTGGAGGAGGACAGTGGAAAGAGAAAGAAAGCAAGGCGGGTGGAAGACTTGGAATGAGGCAAGGGAAAGTGCACGAGCCAGGGACAAGTGGAAACAGAGCGTGATGGCCTTATGTGCCACAAGGCACGAAGAGGATAGTTGAGTTGTTGTATTATAACATCCTACATAATTCCTTTCGCGATGACCTAATTAGTCAAATAAATTCAACTAAAATAGTTAAATACAATCCTTGACATTAAAATGACAGCAGACTTTACATTCTCTATTGTTCGTTTAATATTGATAACTTTTATTAATTAATTTAATTCCCTGTTTAACTGTTATGATGATTCTAACATCTACACCGGAATACTTACAGCAGTTCCTTCAAGCTTGTACACTGTGAGGAGTAAGACAAGATGGCCGCCAACTCTTCATTAGTTAGTCTCCTGTCTCTGTCACCGATCTGCAGCTCCTGGAGAGAACTCAGGATAGAGAGAGAGAGACCAGACTTAAGGATAAGGTTCAGACCAGACTCATCAACAGTAGGAGAGCAGTCCCCTAGATACACATGGGAGATAGGAATCTGGAATGAAAGAATAGAGTTGCTGATAAAAGAGTAGATAGAGATAAATAGATTGCATTTGGTTAGGATAAGAATAATTATTATTATATTATAAATAAGAAAAATAACGAAATGGAAATAAAGGAAAGTAAAGCGATAAACTAGGACAGTTAGGTTGTTTATTTGTAAAAAGGGATTTATTTAATGGAACGGAAATAAAGGATTGATTTTAAGGGGAGATAAATATTAACAGAAATAATTAGATTAGATTAGAGGAAAATAAAGTGGTAATGTAAAATTAAAGGGTTAGTTTTATTGTTTTAAAATTAAATTATTAATAATAGGTTTTATAGCTAGTAAGGCTTTATAAAATAAGAATGTGAGGCTACGTATTTAAATTTATTAAATAATAGGAAACAAATCCCAAAGACGGGTTGAGTATTTAATAAAAAAAGGGTATTCAAAAATTGAGATTATTCTATCTTTTGAAGAAAAATTTTGGTACATTGGTACATTTATTTGTGTTTTAACTTAGAACTTTCAGAAGGAAAATGTTATTGAAATGTTAATATCAGTCACTAGTGTAATAAGAATCATTTAAACGAAACGCCTACTTCAACTAATACAAGGTTTTTATAAAGTTTAAGGAGATTTGTGAGAATTATATTTAAATAAATAAGTTAATTGTTTCTTATAATTAAATTACAATTTAGAGAAGCAGATGTAAATCAAATTCAAGTTTCCAGAGAGAAAGATTGATGAGGCTTTAACTCAAATTTTAATATAATACAAATTATTTAATTATTGATCCAAATCTTTCTATTCTGCTTTAATTATAATTATTTCCAATTATTACGACTTGTTTATAAGATGATGTCCACCTGTGTTTAGTTATCAAATTCATTTCTAAGTTACGGTTTGAGTGTGACATAACTTCTAGTGGATTTATTTTTATATGTAACATTTTTCTTTCTTTGGGCTTGTAGATATTCCTAAATTGAGTAACTCTTTTGATCTTAACTTTCTAAACGTTATCATTTCTTCCAACTGTAAATAGTACCATCCGCTTTTTGTATATTTTTTTTTACAAATAATATTGTTATCTGGAAACACTTCATATCCTTGATGGTTTAATTATACTAATTAATTATTTCTTTTAATTTTAATCGGATTGATTGGATCTTAATGTAATATATTCTGTTACTATGGAGTTCAGAGGGTGTAAACAGTTAGCGGACAAATATAGATTTACAAACACGAGAGATAAATCAGTTAATTAAAAGTTTAATGAGAGGATGGCGCCATTTAAAACTAACGTTAGAGCTACGGCTCTGGCGAACGTTGCAGCAGCGTAAAAGAAGTGGCGCAAGTTTTAATTAAAAAAAAATAAAATGTGTAAATATCATGTGGCCATAGATCTGTTGGCTTGGAAATGACTTACGGTTTTTATAATTAAGTGGGCAAAATTAAGACAAAACCAGTTGTGAGTAGAACACCACGATCTAGTTGCTGCTGGAAAGACATGGACAAAAGATATCTTTCTAATAACTATATTTATTGCATTTTATTATTATTAAACTTAAATTGGAAAACTTTTTTATAGAGGCTCAAAGCTCTAGGCCCTATACAGTATTTAACGAACCTATATTTCACATAAAGTGTCAGGTATATTGGCAGAAGTTAGGTCATTCAACTAATAATCAATTATTAAATAATATTACTTCAGTCAGCCTGCTCGGTAAAAAGCTGCAGGTTTCTCACACAATTGACTAAAATTTCAGACCTGGTAGATTTAGTAACTTAGGTGATTACAATAATAATTGTGGAATATTATAGATTGACTTGTATTAATGCCTATAAGGCTATGTTATGTACGATTAAAATCGAGTTGAACAATTTTCTGTGATTTAAGATTTTTGAAGGAATAACAAAGTTTCTAGTTTGTCTATGTATACTTTTTCTTAGCTAGAATGAAGTAATTGTTTTCGAAGTAAAGGATAGGCATCATCTCACCTAGAATGTTAATCGCTGGTTTTGTTCTTCGCTTAATTTAAGATTCCTAAAGAAAACTCAGTGTCTCGATTGTATTTTATTCAATTTCTTTTTAGTTAAGATATGTTTTAACTTGGACTTTTCTGATAATCAGTCAACAACTAGGCATGTCCTCTCGCTTAAAGGCCTAGTAATTCTACATTTTCGCGGGTGATGTTTGAGATTTCTAACATAGCCTAACTTTATTACTAATCTAGCCTATAGCCTACCTAAGTTTGGCCTGGCCTTCGTACACATCCTAGCCTTTGCCTCTATACCATACCGTCAAATTATCTCACTGATCAATAATTACTGTTTTAGCTATTAACAGCGGTTCCTCTCCATTAAATAATCCATCTTAATAACAAGTCAATGGTAACACACTACTCCCACGAATATACTACGTACTCTGCAACTCCACTAATATACTGAACCATTCATTGTCAGTGATAGATACTAGATGTGAACAGGTATTCAATAGCATGAGTCACCGATATTCATATACAGGTGTTTCGTATAGCTTTTCGCGGGTGATGTTTGAGATTTATAACAGACATGTTGGCGCCAATAGAAGTAAATGTACGTAACGTTATACATGCCCGGTGAAAACAGACAGTTTAAAAGCTGACGTCAATTGGATATGTAGTAAGGAAGGGGTCGAGGAAGTAAATAATACAACACAAGGGCGTAGGAACCGGGGGGGCTGGGGGCGCCAGCCCCATTGAAAAATATGGTGGGGCGGAAGTATCATTCCGCCCCCCCCCCCCCTCCGCTTCGCAAGTCAGAATACCCCTTTTTCATTTCCAAAGGAGAAAAAAATCTCATTTGGAGCACCAAATTGCATCTAAGGCCAGGTGAAAATGCAAAATTATTTACAAAATGGAGTGGGTGTTGAAGTGTGCTATATTGCACCAAATTGCATCTGAGGCCACCTTGAAATGCAAAAAAAATTCCAAAGGGGAGGGGGACACCCCCTCCCTTAAACCCCTCCTCCAGGCTGGCCATCAGTCTTCAGCCCCCCTCCCCCACTCAAAAGTACCTTCCTACGCCACTGATACAACACAACCTCTATCAAGTAGATGAAGCTACCATCGACAGTTCCTCTAAGCGGTAGGGTGTTAGTCGGCCCCCTACCCAACACCAACGGTTACAATGTGGGCCATAAACATTTTATTTACACATTCCCCCACCCTCATATCTGCAGGCACATCGTGCAGACAAAACGTGTCTGTGTTAAATTACATATTGGTTTAAAGGTAAATACTTGATCCTCATCATGAAATTATTTGAATAAATGTAATTACACACAGGCACGTATCCAGGATCTTCTAACCCGGGGGGCGCGAATTACTATCTAAGCGAAGCGCCACCATCGGTTGGCGCGGAGCGTACAAGAAAATTTCTGGTTTTGATACCCCCCAGATCACCGGAAATGGCACTTCTCGGGCTTGAAAATGACGAACCAGATGTACACTTTTGCCTGAGAACCAAGTATTTCCCAAAAGTTTTTTTTCCTTCCATAACCTTTTTGAAGATTGTCACCAGTCACATCATGTTCGACCTCATTGCATGTCCTATGGATCATTGCTTTTGTAGGTGATTCTACGTCACGGCCCACAATATCCGAAAGCCCCACTTTTCAAGGTTTTAAGCCCATTATTTGTTGAGAATTTGAAAATTCACAATTCTCGTGAATAAAATCACCTGAAAACATACCCATAATGGTGCACAAAATTCAATCTATGGACAACCAATATAGAAAAAACCTCCTTCAACCCCTAACAGACAGGTCAAAATTGCACGAGTAGAGGAAAGTACGATGAAGAATGTTTGTCAGGAAATTTTTTGAAAATTCAGACACAGTTATTTGATTGGTGTACAAATATTAAAACCTCTTCTAATGGCTATTATAAAACTTGGTTGAAGGAAATGAAAAATAGCAGATATTTCCGACATCAGGTATATCGAACCGAACACTACACACATAGGCGTAAGTCGGCTGCAGCCCCTCCCCCCCCCCCCCCCGCAACCAAATTTTTCCCATTTTCTTCGGGCACCTACTTAAAGAAAAATAAATAGCAATGAATAGCTTAAAAATTATCTCCTTGGTAATTAAAATAAAGTTCTAAGCTTGGCCGACATTACTACTGTAAAAGAGAGTTTTGACATAAATGGATCTGTATGTTTTTTCTCCATCTACATAAGACATTTCGTTGTTTACATTAGCATCCGGCGGTAAACTGCGCGCGAATAAATTTGGCTTTTTTTCAGGCAAGTCATTACAGCCCCCAAATCCAATTGGGCTCCTACACCTTTGACTACACACATAGAGAGTTTTTGAGGCTGTTCATAGTGGAACATGCATTTCAATGCTCACTGATACGATGTTATATCTGTTCTTTGCTTTACAAATTCGAACAGGCGTGTAGCGAGTAATTGCCAAGGGAGGGGCGAAGCCGGTAGACAAACTATCTAAGCGAAGCGCCACCATGTGTTGGCGCGAAGCGTACAATAAAAATTTTGGCCGAAAATGCCTCCCAGATCGCTGGAAATGACACTTCCCAGGCCTTGTAAGTTGCATTTAAGCATTGTCTATTTTGAAATTACTAGCGATGTCATAAAGAAAATTTGCTCGGGGGGGGGGGGGGGGGGCGGTCGCCCCCTTCCCGAAATGCGTCATGCTCCCCGACGACTCGGTCGAGTTCAAGACCAGCCACAGTTGGTTCCATATAGCACAATCGTACAATTGTTTAAGGCGTCCATACACACACACGCGTTATGATAGACCATATATAGTATTTATATAGATACATTAGTGAGAGAGGAAAAATGGAAACGTCAAAAAGGGAGTTGTCGGTGTAAGGGGTAGGGCGAGGCGCACACCCGCTCCGTTATCCTTGATCTGTCACTGGCTACCCTGTGTATATAATAGGGATCAGCGCTTTAACTATGACTGTTCCTCTTTCTCTTCCCGAGGTCTTGGCTATCTTCTACTCCCTCCTCTTCTCCTTTTTCTCTCTTTTTCTTTTCTTTTTCCTTCCTTCCTCTCCTCCTTTTCTTTCCCCCCCCTCCTTTTCTCTTTTTCTTCTCTTTTTTTCTCTCCTCTTTTCCTTACCCGGGGGGCGCGCGCCCCCAACGCCCCCCCTTGGATACGCGCCTGACACAACTCTTTTCATCCCCTTCCCTCCCCAACCATCTTTGTAATGAATTCCATTCCATGTCAGTTCTGGATTATTCAGCTTAATCTTTGCACCAGCAAAGAGAGTGTCAGGCAATCAAACGATGTTTTGTCTTTTTACGTACCTCGTAATTGCTCAAATCAAAATTATTATGTCGACATTTCACCAATAACGTCAATAGTCAATTCATGTAGCCCCCCCCCCCCTCTTTTCTCCCTTTTTACTTAGTACCATCCTCATCAAGAAAACTTTATTTTTGCGATAAAATAGTTGAAATTTATATGAGAAAGAAATTTTGATTTAGAGAAATGCAATGGCAATTTTGAGAGAAATGTACAAGTTTTAGATAAAACGCTAATATTTTTAGATGATACGTCGACAGTTTGATCTAAAAACTTTCTAGTAATAAGGCGAAAGTTTAAAACAAAAAGAAATCGACATGATACATGAAGGGAATTAAAGAAGAGGTTGAAATAAATC